>NW_027454355.1:600000-900062 GCF_040206685.1 Ascaphus truei
GGAGACAGTCCGAACCACAAGTACCGGGTCCATGGTTCTGGCCGTATACTGGGGGGACGGGGACGACTCCCATTAACCCCTGACTATACCGGGGATACGCTTATCACAATGCCTTTCTGGTCTGTGCTGAAGCAGGGCATTCTGGCAGGCAAGTGGCTTGACCTTTATTAGTGAGCCTGGTTACCCCCTCTCGGAACCACAGACTTAGAAATCGCCAGCTCATATACAGTGCATAAAATATATTTATATATATACCCTTATACACCATTTTTATAAAAAATATCACAAAATTCTTCTAAGTCCCTCGGGAAGAGTGAAAGACGCGCACGTTCATTTTCAGAGCTCCTAGACCTTCCTATAAGAAGTTAGCCAAAAAGTAGCTTCGAAAAACGCTTAGGTTAAGTTTCAGAGTTGCTTCTAATGTACCAAAGCTGGACTTAGACATAATTTCACTCTCACAACATTATGGCTGGTTGGAGACAGTCCGAACCACAAGTACCGGGTCCATGGTTCTGGCCGTATACTGGGGGGACGGGGACGACTCCCATTAACCCCTGACTATACCGGGGATACGCTTATCACAATGCCTCTCTGGTCTGTGCTGAAGGAGGGAATTCTGGCAGCCAAGTGGCTTGACCTTTATTAGTGAGCCTGGTTACCCCCTCTCGGAACCACAGACTTAGAAATCGCCAGCTCATATACAGTGCATAAAATATATTTATATATATACCCTTATACACCATTTTTATAAAAAATATCACAAAATTCTTCTAAGTCCCTCGGGAAGAGTGAAAGTCGCGCACGTTCATTTTCAGAGCTCCTAGACCTTCCTATAAGAAGTTAGCCAAAAAGTAGCTTCGAAAAACGCTTAGGTTAAGTTTCAGAGTTGCTTCTAATGTACCAAAGCTGGACTTAGACATAATTTCACTCTCACAACATTATGGCTGGTTGGAGACAGTCCGAACCACAAGTACCGGGTCCATGGTTCTAGCCGTATACTGGGGGGACGGGGACGACTCCCATTAACCCCTAACTATACCGGGGATACGCTTATCACAATGCCTTTCTGGTCTGTGCTGAAGCAGGGCATTCTGGCAGGCAAGTGGCTTGACCTTTATTAGTGAGCCTGGTTACCCCCTCTCGGAACCACAGACTTAGAAATCGCCAGCTCATATACAGTGCATAAAATATATTTATATATATACCCTTATACACCATTTTTATAAAAAATATCACAAAATTCTTCTAAGTCCCTCGGGAAGAGTGAAAGACGCGCACGTTCATTTTCAGAGCTCCTAGACCTTCCTATAAGAAGTTAGCCAAAAAGTAGCTTCGAAAAACGCTTAGGTTAAGTTTCAGAGTTGCTTCTAATGTACCAAAGCTGGACTTAGACATAATTTCACTCTCACAACATTATGGCTGGTTGGAGACAGTCCGAACCACAAGTACCGGGTCCATGGTTCTGGCCGTATACTGGGGGGACGGGGACGACTCCCATTAACCCCTGACTATACCGGGGATACGCTTATCACAATGCCTTTCTGGTCTGTGCTGAAGGAGGGAATTCTGGCAGCCAAGTGGCTTGACCTTTATTAGTGAGCCTGGTTACCCCCTCTCGGAACCACAGACTTAGAAATCGCCAGCTCATATACAGTGCATAAAATATATTTATATATATACCCTTATACACCATTTTTATAAAAAATATCACAAAATTCTTCTAAGTCCCTCGGGAAGAGTGAAAGTCGCGCACGTTCATTTTCAGAGCTCCTAGACCTTCCTATAAGAAGTTAGCCAAAAAGTAGCTTCGAAAAACGCTTAGGTTAAGTTTCAGAGTTGCTTCTAATGTACCAAAGCTGGACTTAGACATAATTTCACTCTCACAACATTATGGCTGGTTGGAGACAGTCCGAACCACAAGTACCGGGTCCATGGTTCTAGCCGTATACTGGGGGGACGGGGACGACTCCCATTAACCCCTAACTATACCGGGGATACGCTTATCACAATGCCTTTCTGGTCTGTGCTGAAGCAGGGCATTCTGGCAGGCAAGTGGCTTGACCTTTATTAGTGAGCCTGGTTACCCCCTCTTGGAACCACAGACTTAGAAATCGCCAGCTCATATACAGTGCATAAAATATATTTATATATAAACCCTTATACACCATTTTAATAAAAAATATCACAAAATTCTTCTAAGTCCCTCGGGAAGAGTGAAAGACGCGCACGTTCATTTTCAGAGCTCCTAGACCTTCCTATAAGAACTTAGCCAAAAAGTAGCTTCGAAAAACGCTTAGGTTAAGTTTCAGAGTTGCTTCTAATGTACCAAAGCTGGACTTAGACATAATTTCACTCTCACAACATTATGGCTGGTTGGAGACAGTCCGAACCACAAGTACCGGGTCCATGGTTCTGGCCGTATACTGGGGGGACGGGGACGACTCCCATTAACCCCTGACTATACCGGGGATACGCTTATCACAATGCCTTTCTGGTCTGTGCTGAAGGAGGGAATTCTGGCAGGCAAGTGGCTTGACCTTTATTAGTGAGCCTGGTTACCCCCTCTCGGAACCACAGACTTAGAAATCGCCAGCTCATATACAGTGCATAAAATATATTTATATATAAACCCTTATACACCATTTTAATAAAAAATATCACAAAATTCTTCTAAGTCCCTCGGGAAGAGTGAAAGACGAGCACGTTCATTTTCAGAGCTCTTAGACCTTCCTATAAGAAGTTAGCCAAAAAGTAGCTTCGAAAAACGCTTAGGTTAAGTTTCAGAGTTGCTTCTAATGTACCAAAGCTGGACTTAGACATAATTTCACTCTCACAACATTATGGCTGGTTGGAGACAGTCCGAACCACAAGTACCGGGTCCATGGTTCTGGCCGTATACTGGGGGGACGGGGACGACTCCCATTAACCCCTGACTATACCGGGGATACGCTTATCACAATGCCTTTCTGGTCTGTGCTGAAGCAGGGCATTCTGGCAGGCAAGTGGCTTGACCTTTATTAGTGAGCCTGGTTACCCCCTCTCGGAACCACAGACTTAGAAATCGCCAGCTCATATACAGTGCATAAAATATATTTATATATATACCCTTATACACCATTTTTATAAAAAATATCACAAAATTCTTCTAAGTCCCTCGGGAAGAGTGAAAGACGCGCACGTTCATTTTCAGAGCTCCTAGACCTTCCTATAAGAAGTTAGCCAAAAAGTAGCTTCGAAAAACGCTTAGGTTAAGTTTCAGAGTTGCTTCTAATGTACCAAAGCTGGACTTAGACATAATTTCACTCTCACAACATTATGGCTGGTTGGAGACAGTCCGAACCACAAGTACCGGGTCCATGGTTCTGGCCGTATACTGGGGGGACGGGGACGACTCCCATTAACCCCTGACTATACCGGGGATACGCTTATCACAATGCCTTTCTGGTCTGTGCTGAAGCAGGGCATTCTGGCAGGCAAGTGGCTTGACCTTTATTAGTGAGCCTGGTTACCCCCTCTCGGAACCACAGACTTAGAAATCGCCAGCTCATATACAGTGCATAAAATATATTTATATATATACCCTTATACACCATTTTTATAAAAAATATCACAAAATTCTTCTAAGTCCCTCGGGAAGAGTGAAAGACGCGCACGTTCATTTTCAGAGCTCCTAGACCTTCCTATAAGAAGTTAGCCAAAAAGTAGCTTCGAAAAACGCTTAGGTTAAGTTTCAGAGTTGCTTCTAATGTACCAAAGCTGGACTTTGACATAATTTCACTCTCACAACATTATGGCTGGTTGGAGACAGTCCGAACCACAAGTACCGGGTCCATGGTTCTGGCCGTATACTGGGGGAACGGGGACGACTCCCATTAACCCCTGACTATACCGGGGATACGCTTATCACAATGTCTTTCTGGTCTGTGCTGAAGCAGGGCATTCTGGCAGGCAAGTGGCTTGACCTTTATTAGTGAGCCTGGTTACCCCCTCTCGGAACCACAGACTTAGAAATCGCCAGCTCATATACAGTGCATAAAATATATTTATATATAAACCCTTATACACCATTTTAATAAAAAATATCACAAAATTCTTCTAAGTCCCTCGGGAAGAGTGAAAGACGCGCACGTTCATTTTCAGAGCTCCTAGACCTTCCTATAAGAAGTTAGCCAAAAAGTAGCTTCGAAAAACGCTTAGGTTAAGTTTCAGAGTTGCTTCTAATGTACCAAAGCTGGACTTAGACATAATTTCACTCTCACAACATTATGGCTGGTTGGAGACAGTCCGAACCACAAGTACCGGGTCCATGGTTCTGGCCGTATACTGGGGGGACGGGGACGACTCCCATTAACCCCTGACTATACCGGGGATACGCTTATCACAATGCCTTTTTGGTCTGTGCTGAAGCAGGGCATTCTGGCAGGCAAGTGGCTTGACCTTTATTAGTGAGCCTGGTTACCCCCTCTCGGAACCACAGACTTAGAAATCGCCAGCTCATATACAGTGCATAAAATATATTTATATATAAACCCTTATACACCATTTTAATAAAAAATATCACAAAATTCTTCTAAGTCCCTCGGGAAGAGTGAAAGACGCGCACGTTCATTTTCAGAGCTCTTAGACCTTCCTATAAGAAGTTAGCCAAAAAGTAGCTTCGAAAAACGCTTAGGTTAAGTTTCAGAGTTGCTTCTAATGTACCAAAGCTGGACTTAGACATAATTTCACTCTCACAACATTATGGCTGGTTGGAGACAGTCCGAACCACAAGTACCGGGTCCATGGTTCTGGCCGTATACTGGGGGGACGGGGACGACTCCCATTAACCCCTGACTATACCGGGGATACGCTTATCACAATGCCTTTCTGGTCTGTGCTGAAGCAGGGCATTCTGGCAGGCAAGTGGCTTGACCTTTATTAGTGAGACTGGTTACCCCCTCTCGGAACCACAGACTTAGAAATCGCCAGCTCATATACAGTGCATAAAATATATTTATATATAAACCCTTATACACCATTTTAATAAAAAATATCACAAAATTCTTCTAAGTCCCTCGGGAAGAGTGAAAGACGAGCACGTTCATTTTCAGAGCTCTTAGACCTTCCTATAAGAAGTTAGCCAAAAGTAGCTTCGAAAAACGCTTAGGTTAAGTTTCAGAGTTGCTTCTAATGTACCAAAGCTGGACTTAGACATAATTTCACTCTCACAACATTATGGCTGGTTGGAGACAGTCCGAACCACAAGTACCGGGTCCATGGTTCTGGCCGTATACTGGGGGGACGGGGACGACTCCCATTAACCCCTGTCTATACCGGGGATACGCTTATCACAATGCCTTTCTGGTCTGTGCTGAAGCAGGGCATTCTGGCAGGCAAGTGGCTTGACCTTTATTAGTGAGCCTGGTTACCCCCTCTCGGAACCACAGACTTAGAAATCGCCAGCTCATATACAGTGCATAAAATATATTTATATATAAACCCTTATACACCATTTTAATAAAAAATATCACAAAATTCTTCTAAGTCCCTCGGGAAGAGTGAAAGACGCGCACGTTCATTTTCAGAGCTCCTAGACCTTCCTATAAGAAGTTAGCCAAAAAGTAGCTTCGAAAAACGCTTAGGTTAAGTTTCAGAGTTGCTTCTAATGTACCAAAGCTGGACTTAGACATAATTTCACTCTCACAACATTATGGCTGGTTGGAGACAGTCCGAACCACAAGTACCGGGTCCATGGTTCTGGCCGTATACTGGGGGGACGGGGACGACTCCCATTAACCCCTGACTATACCGGGGATACGCTTATCACAATGCCTTTTTGGTCTGTGCTGAAGCAGGGCATTCTGGCAGGCAAGTGGCTTGACCTTTATTAGTGAGACTGGTTACCCCCTCTCGGAACCACAGACTTAGAAATCGCCAGCTCATATACAGTGCATAAAATATATTTATATATAAACCCTTATACACCATTTTAATAAAAAATATCACAAAATTCTTCTAAGTCCCTCGGGAAGAGTGAAAGACGCGCACGTTCATTTTCAGAGCTCTTAGACCTTCCTATAAGAAGTTAGCCAAAAAGTAGCTTCGAAAAACGCTTAGGTTAAGTTTCAGAGTTGCTTCTAATGTACCAAAGCTGGACTTAGACATAATTTCACTCTCACAACATTATGGCTGGTTGGAGACAGTCCAAACCACAAGTACCGGGTCCATGGTTCTGGCCGTATACTGGGGGGACGGGGACGACTCCCATTAACCCCTGACTATACCGGGGATACGCTTATCACAATGCCTTTCTGGTCTGTGCTGAAGCAGGGCATTCTGGCAGGCAAGTGGCTTGACCTTTATTAGTGAGACTGGTTACCCCCTCTCGGAACCACAGACTTAGAAATCGCCAGCTCATATACAGTGCATAAAATATATTTATATATAAACCCTTCTTCACCATTTTAATAAAAAATATCACAAAATTCTTCTAAGTCCCTCGGGAAGAGTGAAAGACGAGCACGTTCATTTTCAGAGCTCTTAGACCTTCCTATAAGAAGTTAGCCAAAAAGTAGCTTCGAAAAACGCTTAGGTTAAGTTTCAGAGTTGCTTCTAATGTACCAAAGCTGGACTTAGACATAATTTCACTCACAACATTATGGCTGGTTGGAGACAGTCCGAACCACAAGTACCGGGTCCATGGTTCTGGCCGTATACTGGGGGGACGGGGACGACTCCCATTAACCCCTGTCTATACCGGGGATACGCTTATCACAATGCCTTTCTGGTCTGTGCTGAAGCAGGGCATTCTGGCAGGCAAGTGGCTTGACCTTTATTAGTGAGCCTGGTTACCCCCTCTCGGAACCACAGACTTAGAAATCGCCAGCTCATATACAGTGCATAAAATATATTTATATATAAACCCTTATACACCATTTTAATAAAAAATATCACAAAATTCTTCTAAGTCCCTCGGGAAGAGTGAAAGACGCGCACGTTCATTTTCAGAGCTCCTAGACCTTCCTATAAGAAGTTAGCCAAAAAGTAGCTTCGAAAAACGCTTAGGTTAAGTTTCAGAGTTGCTTCTAATGTACCAAAGCTGGACTTAGACATAATTTCACTCTCACAACATTATGGCTGGTTGGAGACAGTCCGAACCACAAGTACCGGGTCCATAGTTCTGGCCGTATACTGGGGGGACGGGGACGACTCCCATTAACCCCTGACTATACCGGGGATACGCTTATCACAATGCCTTTCTGGTCTGTGCTGAAGCAGGGCATTCTGGCAGGCAAGTGGCTTGACCTTTATTAGTGAGCCTGGTTACCCCCTCTCGGAACCACAGACTTAGAAATCGCCAGCTCATATACAGTGCATAAAATATATTTATATATAAACCCTTATACACCATTTTAATAAAAAATATCACAAAATTCTTCTAAGTCCCTCGGGAAGAGTGAAAGACGCGCACGTTCATTTTCAGAGCTCCTAGACCTTCCTATAAGAAGTTAGCCAAAAAGTAGCTTCGAAAAACGCTTAGGTTAAGTTTCAGAGTTGCTTCTAATGTACCAAAGCTGGACTTAGACATAATTTCACTCTCACAACATTATGGCTGGTTGGAGACAGTCCGAACCACAAGTACCGGGTCCATGGTTCTGGCCGTATACTGGGGGGACGGGGACGACTCCCATTAACCCCTGACTATACCGGGGATACGCTTATCACAATGCCTTTTTGGTCTGTGCTGAAGCAGGGCATTCTGGCAGGCAAGTGGCTTGACCTTTATTAGTGAGCCTGGTTACCCCCTCTCGGAACCACAGACTTAGAAATCGCCAGCTCATATACAGTGCATAAAATATATTTATATATAAACCCTTATACACCATTTTAATAAAAAATATCACAAAATTCTTCTAAGTCCCTCGGGAAGAGTGAAAGACGCGCACGTTCATTTTCAGAGCTCCTAGACCTTCCTATAAGAAGTTAGCCAAAAAGTAGCTTCGAAAAACGCTTAGGTTAAGTTTCAGAGTTGCTTCTAATGTACCAAAGCTGGACTTAGACATAATTTCACTCTCACAACATTATGGCTGGTTGGAGACAGTCCGAACCACAAGTACCGGGTCCATGGTTCTGGCCGTATACTGGGGGGACGGGGACGACTCCCATTAACCCCTGACTATACCGGGGATACGCTTATCACAATGCCTTTTTGGTCTGTGCTGAAGCAGGGCATTCTGGCAGGCAAGTGGCTTGACCTTTATTAGTGAGCCTGGTTACCCCCTCTCGGAACCACAGACTTAGAAATCGCCAGCTCATATACAGTGCATAAAATATATTTATATATAAACCCTTATACACCATTTTAATAAAAAATATCACAAAATTCTTCTAAGTCCCTCGGGAAGAGTGAAAGACGCGCACGTTCATTTTCAGAGCTCTTAGACCTTCCTATAAGAAGTTAGCCAAAAAGTAGCTTCGAAAAACGCTTAGGTTAAGTTTCAGAGTTGCTTCTAATGTACCAAAGCTGGACTTAGACATAATTTCACTCTCACAACATTATGGCTGGTTGGAGACAGTCCGAACCACAAGTACCGGGTCCATGGTTCTGGCCGTATACTGGGGGGACGGGGACGACTCCCATTAACCCCTGACTATACCGGGGATACGCTTATCACAATGCCTTTCTGGTCTGTGCTGAAGCAGGGCATTCTGGCAGGCAAGTGGCTTGACCTTTATTAGTGAGACTGGTTACCCCCTCTCGGAACCACAGACTTAGAAATCGCCAGCTCATATACAGTGCATAAAATATATTTATATATAAACCCTTATACACCATTTTAATAAAAAATATCACAAAATTCTTCTAAGTCCCTCGGGAAGAGTGAAAGACGAGCACGTTCATTTTCAGAGCTCTTAGACCTTCCTATAAGAAGTTAGCCAAAAGTAGCTTCGAAAAACGCTTAGGTTAAGTTTCAGAGTTGCTTCTAATGTACCAAAGCTGGACTTAGACATAATTTCACTCTCACAACATTATGGCTGGTTGGAGACAGTCCGAACCACAAGTACCGGGTCCATGGTTCTGGCCGTATACTGGGGGGACGGGGACGACTCCCATTAACCCCTGTCTATACCGGGGATACGCTTATCACAATGCCTTTCTGGTCTGTGCTGAAGCAGGGCATTCTGGCAGGCAAGTGGCTTGACCTTTATTAGTGAGCCTGGTTACCCCCTCTCGGAACCACAGACTTAGAAATCGCCAGCTCATATACAGTGCATAAAATATATTTATATATAAACCCTTATACACCATTTTAATAAAAAATATCACAAAATTCTTCTAAGTCCCTCGGGAAGAGTGAAAGACGCGCACGTTCATTTTCAGAGCTCCTAGACCTTCCTATAAGAAGTTAGCCAAAAAGTAGCTTCGAAAAACGCTTAGGTTAAGTTTCAGAGTTGCTTCTAATGTACCAAAGCTGGACTTAGACATAATTTCACTCTCACAACATTATGGCTGGTTGGAGACAGTCCGAACCACAAGTACCGGGTCCATGGTTCTGGCCGTATACTGGGGGGACGGGGGGGACTCCCATTAACCCCTGACTATACCGGGGATACGCTTATCACAATGCCTTTTTGGTCTGTGCTGAAGCAGGGCATTCTGGCAGGCAAGTGGCTTGACCTTTATTAGTGAGACTGGTTACCCCCTCTCGGAACCACAGACTTAGAAATCGCCAGCTCATATACAGTGCATAAAATATATTTATATATAAACCCTTATACACCATTTTAATAAAAAATATCACAAAATTCTTCTAAGTCCCTCGGGAAGAGTGAAAGACGCGCACGTTCATTTTCAGAGCTCTTAGACCTTCCTATAAGAAGTTAGCCAAAAAGTAGCTTCGAAAAACGCTTAGGTTAAGTTTCAGAGTTGCTTCTAATGTACCAAAGCTGGACTTAGACATAATTTCACTCTCACAACATTATGGCTGGTTGGAGACAGTCCAAACCACAAGTACCGGGTCCATGGTTCTGGCCGTATACTGGGGGGACGGGGACGACTCCCATTAACCCCTGACTATACCGGGGATACGCTTATCACAATGCCTTTCTGGTCTGTGCTGAAGCAGGGCATTCTGGCAGGCAAGTGGCTTGACCTTTATTAGTGAGACTGGTTACCCCCTCTCGGAACCACAGACTTAGAAATCGCCAGCTCATATACAGTGCATAAAATATATTTATATATAAACCCTTCTTCACCATTTTAATAAAAAATATCACAAAATTCTTCTAAGTCCCTCGGGAAGAGTGAAAGACGAGCACGTTCATTTTCAGAGCTCTTAGACCTTCCTATAAGAAGTTAGCCAAAAAGTAGCTTCGAAAAACGCTTAGGTTAAGTTTCAGAGTTGCTTCTAATGTACCAAAGCTGGACTTAGACATAATTTCACTCACAACATTATGGCTGGTTGGAGACAGTCCGAACCACAAGTACCGGGTCCATGGTTCTGGCCGTATACTGGGGGGACGGGGACGACTCCCATTAACCCCTGTCTATACCGGGGATACGCTTATCACAATGCCTTTCTGGTCTGTGCTGAAGCAGGGCATTCTGGCAGGCAAGTGGCTTGACCTTTATTAGTGAGCCTGGTTACCCCCTCTCGGAACCACAGACTTAGAAATCGCCAGCTCATATACAGTGCATAAAATATATTTATATATAAACCCTTATACACCATTTTAATAAAAAATATCACAAAATTCTTCTAAGTCCCTCGGGAAGAGTGAAAGACGCGCACGTTCATTTTCAGAGCTCCTAGACCTTCCTATAAGAAGTTAGCCAAAAAGTAGCTTCGAAAAACGCTTAGGTTAAGTTTCAGAGTTGCTTCTAATGTACCAAAGCTGGACTTAGACATAATTTCACTCTCACAACATTATGGCTGGTTGGAGACAGTCCGAACCACAAGTACCGGGTCCATAGTTCTGGCCGTATACTGGGGGGACGGGGACGACTCCCATTAACCCCTGACTATACCGGGGATACGCTTATCACAATGCCTTTCTGGTCTGTGCTGAAGCAGGGCATTCTGGCAGGCAAGTGGCTTGACCTTTATTAGTGAGCCTGGTTACCCCCTCTCGGAACCACAGACTTAGAAATCGCCAGCTCATATACAGTGCATAAAATATATTTATATATAAACCCTTATACACCATTTTAATAAAAAATATCACAAAATTCTTCTAAGTCCCTCGGGAAGAGTGAAAGACGCGCACGTTCATTTTCAGAGCTCCTAGACCTTCCTATAAGAAGTTAGCCAAAAAGTAGCTTCGAAAAACGCTTAGGTTAAGTTTCAGAGTTGCTTCTAATGTACCAAAGCTGGACTTAGACATAATTTCACTCTCACAACATTATGGCTGGTTGGAGACAGTCCGAACCACAAGTACCGGGTCCATGGTTCTGGCCGTATACTGGGGGGACGGGGACGACTCCCATTAACCCCTGACTATACCGGGGATACGCTTATCACAATGCCTTTTTGGTCTGTGCTGAAGCAGGGCATTCTGGCAGGCAAGTGGCTTGACCTTTATTAGTGAGCCTGGTTACCCCCTCTCGGAACCACAGACTTAGAAATCGCCAGCTCATATACAGTGCATAAAATATATTTATATATAAACCCTTATACACCATTTTAATAAAAAATATCACAAAATTCTTCTAAGTCCCTCGGGAAGAGTGAAAGACGCGCACGTTCATTTTCAGAGCTCTTAGACCTTCCTATAAGAAGTTAGCCAAAAAGTAGCTTCGAAAAACGCTTAGGTTAAGTTTCAGAGTTGCTTCTAATGTACCAAAGCTGGACTTAGACATAATTTCACTCTCACAACATTATGGCTGGTTGGAGACAGTCCGAACCACAAGTACCGGGTCCATGGTTCTGGCCGTATACTGGGGGGACGGGGACGACTCCCATTAACCCCTGACTATACCGGGGATACGCTTATCACAATGCCTTTCTGGTCTGTGCTGAAGCAGGGCATTCTGGCAGGCAAGTGGCTTGACCTTTATTAGTGAGCCTGGTTACCCCCTCTCGGAACCACAGACTTAGAAATCGCCAGCTCATATACAGTGCATAAAATATATTTATATATAAACCCTTATACACCATTTTAATAAAAAATATCACAAAATTCTTCTAAGTCCCTCGGGAAGAGTGAAAGACGCGCA
This sequence comes from Ascaphus truei, assembly GCF_040206685.1. Classification (NCBI taxonomy): domain Eukaryota; kingdom Metazoa; phylum Chordata; class Amphibia; order Anura; family Ascaphidae; genus Ascaphus; species Ascaphus truei. The sequence goes on from NW_027454355.1 coordinate 612,197, forward strand.
CGTTCATTTTCAGAGCTCTTAGACCTTCCTATAAGAAGTTAGCCAAAAAGTAGCTTCGAAAAACGCTTAGGTTAAGTTTCAGAGTTGCTTCTAATGTACCAAAGCTGGACTTAGACATAATTTCACTCTCACAACATTATGGCTGGTTGGAGACAGTCCGAACCACAAGTACCGGGTCCATGGTTCTGGCCGTATACTGGTGGGACGGGGACGACTCCCATTAACCCCTGACTATACCGGGGATACGCTTATCACAATGCCTTTCTGGTCTGTGCTGAAGCAGGGCATTCTGGCAGGCAAGTGGCTTGACCTTTATTAGTGAGACTGGTTACCCCCTCTCGGAACCACAGACTTAGAAATCGCCAGCTCATATACAGTGCATAAAATATATTTATATATAAACCCTTATACACCATTTTAATAAAAAATATCACAAAATTCTTCTAAGTCCCTCGGGAAGAGTGAAAGACGAGCACGTTCATTTTTAGAGCTCTTAGACCTTCCTATAAGAAGTTAGCCAAAAAGTAGCTTCGAAAAACGCTTAGGTTAAGTTTCAGAGTTGCTTCTAATGTACCAAAGCTGGACTTAGACATAATTTCACTCTCACAACATTATGGCTGGTTGGAGACAGTCCGAACCACAAGTACCGGGTCCATGGTTCTGGCCGTATACTGGGGGGACGGGGACGACTCCCATTAACCCCTGTCTATACCGGGGATACGCTTATCACAATGCCTTTCTGGTCTGTGCTGAAGCAGGGCATTCTGGCAGGCAAGTGGCTTGACCTTTATTAGTGAGCCTGGTTACCCCCTCTCGGAACCACAGACTTAGAAATCGCCAGCTCATATACAGTGCATAAAATATATTTATATATAAACCCTTATACACCATTTTAATAAAAAATATCACAAAATTCTTCTAAGTCCCTCGGGAAGAGTGAAAGACGCGCACGTTCATTTTCAGAGCTCCTAGACCTTCCTATAAGAAGTTAGCCAAAAAGTAGCTTCGAAAAACGCTTAGGTTAAGTTTCAGAGTTGCTTCTAATGTACCAAAGCTGGACATAGACATAATTTCACTCTCACAACATTATGGCTGGTTGGAGACAGTCCGAACCACAAGTACCGGGTCCATGGTTCTGGCCGTATACTGGGGGGACGGGGACGACTCCCATTAACCCCTGACTATACCGGGGATACGCTTATCACAATGCCTTTCTGGTCTGTGCTGAAGCAGGGCATTCTGGCAGGCAAGTGGCTTGACCTTTATTAGTGAGCCTGGTTACCCCCTCTCGGAACCACAGACTTAGAAATCGCCAGCTCATATACAGTGCATAAAATATATTTATATATAAACCCTTATACACCATTTTAATAAAAAATATCACAAAATTCTTCTAAGTCCCTCGGGAAGAGTGAAAGACGCGCACGTTCATTTTCAGAGCTCCTAGACCTTCCTATAAGAAGTTAGCCAAAAAGTAGCTTCGAAAAACGCTTAGGTTAAGTTTCAGAGTTGCTTCTAATGTACCAAAGCTGGACTTAGACATAATTTCACTCTCACAACATTATGGCTGGTTGGAGACAGTCCGAACCACAAGTACCGGGTCCATGGTTCTGGCCGTATACTGGGGGGACGGGGACGACTCCCATTAACCCCTGACTATACCGGGGATACGCTTATCACAATGCCTTTCTGGTCTGTGCTGAAGCATGGCATTCTGGCAGGCAAGTGGCTTGACCTTTATTAGTGAGACTGGTTACCCCCTCTCGGAACCACAGACTTAGAAATCGCCAGCTCATATACAGTGCATAAAATATATTTATATATAAACCCTTATACACCATTTTAATAAAAAATATCACAAAATTCTTCTAAGTCCCTCGGGAAGAGTGAAAGACGAGCACGTTCATTTTCAGAGCTCTTAGACCTTCCTATAAGAAGTTAGCCAAAAAGTAGCTTCGAAAAACGCTTAGGTTAAGTTTCAGAGTTGCTTCTAATGTACCAAAGCTGGACTTAGACATAATTTCACTCTCACAACATTATGGCTGGTTGGAGACAGTCCGAACCACAAGTACCGGGTCCATGGTTCTGGCCGTATACTGGGGGGACGGGGACGACTCCCATTAACCCCTGTCTATACCGGGGATACGCTTATCACAATGCCTTTCTGGTCTGTGCTGAAGCAGGGCATTCTGGCAGGCAAGTGGCTTGACCTTTATTAGTGAGCCTGGTTACCCCCTCTCGGAACCACAGACTTAGAAATCGCCAGCTCATATACAGTGCATAAAATATATTTATATATAAACCCTTATACACCATTTTAATAAAAAATATCACAAAATTCTTCTAAGTCCCTCGGGAAGAGTGAAAGACGCGCACGTTCATTTTCAGAGCTCCTAGACCTTCCTATAAGAAGTTAGCCAAAAAGTAGCTTCGAAAAACGCTTAGGTTAAGTTTCAGAGTTGCTTCTAATGTACCAAAGCTGGACTTAGACATAATTTCACTCTCACAACATTATGGCTGGTTGGAGACAGTCCGAACCACAAGTACCGGGTCCATGGTTCTGGCCGTATACTGGGGGGACGGGGACGACTCCCATTAACCCCTGACTATACCGGGGATACGCTTATCACAATGCCTTTCTGGTCTGTGCTGAAGCAGGGCATTCTGGCAGGCAAGTGGCTTGACCTTTATTAGTGAGCCTGGTTACCCCCTCTCGGAACCACAGACTTAGAAATCGCCAGCTCATATACAGTGCATAAAATATATTTATATATAAACCCTTATACACCATTTTAATAAAAAATATCACAAAATTCTTCTAAGTCCCTCGGGAAGAGTGAAAGACGCGCACGTTCATTTTCAGAGCTCCTAGACCTTCCTATAAGAAGTTAGCCAAAAAGTAGCTTCGAAAAACGCTTAGGTTAAGTTTCAGAGTTGCTTCTAATGTACCAAAGCTGGACTTAGACATAATTTCACTCTCACAACATTATGGCTGGTTGGAGACAGTCCGAACCACAAGTACCGGGTCCATGGTTCTGGCCGTATACTGGGGGGACGGGGACGACTCCCATTAACCCCTGACTATACCGGGGATACGCTTATCACAATGCCTTTTTGGTCTGTGCTGAAGCAGGGCATTCTGGCAGGCAAGTGGCTTGACCTTTATTAGTGAGACTGGTTACCCCCTCTCGGAACCACAGACTTAGAAATCGCCAGCTCATATACAGTGCATAAAATATATTTATATATAAACCCTTATACACCATTTTAATAAAAAATATCACAAAATTCTTCTAAGTCCCTCGGGAAGAGTGAAAGACGAGCACGTTCATTTTCAGAGCTCTTAGACCTTCCTATAAGAAGTTAGCCAAAAAGTAGCTTCGAAAAACGCTTAGGTTAAGTTTCAGAGTTGCTTCTAATGTACCAAAGCTGGACTTAGACATAATTTCACTCTCACAACATTATGGCTGGTTGGAGACAGTCCGAACCACAAGTACCGGGTCCATGGTTCTGGCCGTATACTGGGGGGACGGGGACGACTCCCATTAACCCCTGTCTATACCGGGGATACGCTTATCACAATGCCTTTCTGGTCTGTGCTGAAGCAGGGCATTCTGGCAGGCAAGTGGCTTGACCTTTATTAGTGAGCCTGGTTACCCCCTCTCGGAACCACAGACTTAGAAATCGCCAGCTCATATACAGTGCATAAAATATATTTATATATAAACCCTTATACACCATTTTAATAAAAAATATCACAAAATTCTTCTAAGTCCCTCGGGAAGAGTGAAAGACGCGCACGTTCATTTTCAGAGCTCCTAGACCTTCCTATAAGAAGTTAGCCAAAAAGTAGCTTCGAAAAACGCTTAGGTTAAGTTTCAGAGTTGCTTCTAATGTACCAAAGCTGGACTTAGACATAATTTCACTCTCACAACATTATGGCTGGTTGGAGACAGTCCGAACCACAAGTACCGGGTCCATGGTTCTGGCCGTATACTGGGGGGACGGGGACGACTCCCATTAACCCCTGACTATACCGGGGATACGCTTATCACAATGCCTTTTTGGTCTGTGCTGAAGCAGGGCATTCTGGCAGGCAAGTGGCTTGACCTTTATTAGTGAGACTGGTTACCCCCTCTCGGAACCACAGACTTAGAAATCGCCAGCTCATATACAGTGCATAAAATATATTTATATATAAACCCTTATACACCATTTTAATAAAAAATATCACAAAATTCTTCTAAGTCCCTCGGGAAGAGTGAAAGACGCGCACGTTCATTTTCAGAGCTCTTAGACCTTCCTATAAGAAGTTAGCCAAAAAGTAGCTTCGAAAAACGCTTAGGTTAAGTTTCAGAGTTGCTTCTAATGTACCAAAGCTGGACTTAGACATAATTTCACTCTCACAACATTATGGCTGGTTGGAGACAGTCCGAACCACAAGTACCGGGTCCATGGTTCTGGCCGTATACTGGGGGGACGGGGACGACTCCCATTAACCCCTGACTATACCGGGGATACGCTTATCACAATGCCTTTTTGGTCTGTGCTGAAGCAGGGCATTCTGGCAGGCAAGTGGCTTGACCTTTATTAGTGAGACTGGTTACCCCCTCTCGGAACCACAGACTTAGAAATCGCCAGCTCATATACAGTGCATAAAATATATTTATATATAAACCCTTATACACCATTTTAATAAAAAATATCACAAAATTCTTCTAAGTCCCTCGGGAAGAGTGAAAGACGCGCACGTTCATTTTCAGAGCTCTTAGACCTTCCTATAAGAAGTTAGCCAAAAAGTAGCTTCGAAAAACGCTTAGGTTAAGTTTCAGAGTTGCTTCTAATGTACCAAAGCTGGACTTAGACATAATTTCACTCTCACAACATTATGGCTGGTTGGAGACAGTCCGAACCACAAGTACCGGGTCCATGGTTCTGGCCGTATACTGGGGGGACGGGGACGACTCCCATTAACCCCTGACTATACCGGGGATACGCTTATCACAATGCCTTTTTGGTCTGTGCTGAAGCAGGGCATTCTGGCAGGCAAGTGGCTTGACCTTTATTAGTGAGACTGGTTACCCCCTCTCGGAACCACAGACTTAGAAATCGCCAGCTCATATACAGTGCATAAAATATATTTATATATAAACCCTTATACACCATTTTAATAAAAAATATCACAAAATTCTTCTAAGTCCCTCGGGAAGAGTGAAAGACGCGCACGTTCATTTTCAGAGCTCTTAGACCTTCCTATAAGAAGTTAGCCAAAAAGTAGCTTCGAAAAACGCTTAGGTTAAGTTTCAGAGTTGCTTCTAATGTACCAAAGCTGGACTTAGACATAATTTCACTCTCACAACATTATGGCTGGTTGGAGACAGTCCGAACCACAAGTACCGGGTCCATGGTTCTGGCCGTATACTGGGGGGACGGGGACGACTCCCATTAACCCCTGACTATACCGGGGATACGCTTATCACAATGCCTTTCTGGTCTGTGCTGAAGCAGGGCATTCTGGCAGGCAAGTGGCTTGACCTTTATTAGTGAGACTGGTTACCCCCTCTCGGAACCACAGACTTAGAAATCGCCAGCTCATATACAGTGCATAAAATATATTTATATATAAACCCTTATACACCATTTTAATAAAAAATATCACAAAATTCTTCTAAGTCCCTCGGGAAGAGTGAAAGACGAGCACGTTCATTTTCAGAGCTCTTAGACCTTCCTATAAGAAGTTAGCCAAAAAGTAGCTTCGAAAAACGCTTAGGTTAAGTTTCAGAGTTGCTTCTAATGTACCAAAGCTGGACTTAGACATAATTTCACTCTCACAACATTATGGCTGGTTGGAGACAGTCCGAACCACAAGTACCGGGTCCATGGTTCTGGCCGTATACTGGGGGGACGGGGACGACTCCCATTAACCCCTGTCTATACCGGGGATACGCTTATCACAATGCCTTTCTGGTCTGTGCTGAAGCAGGGCATTCTGGCAGGCAAGTGGCTTGACCTTTATTAGTGAGCCTGGTTACCCCCTCTCGGAACCACAGACTTAGAAATCGCCAGCTCATATACAGTGCATAAAATATATTTATATATAAACCCTTATACACCATTTTAATAAAAAATATCACAAAATTCTTCTAAGTCCCTCGGGAAGAGTGAAAGACGCGCACGTTCATTTTCAGAGCTCCTAGACCTTCCTATAAGAAGTTAGCCAAAAAGTAGCTTCGAAAAACGCTTAGGTTAAGTTTCAGAGTTGCTTCTAATGTACCAAAGCTGGACTTAGACATAATTTCACTCTCACAACATTATGGCTGGTTGGAGACAGTCCGAACCACAAGTACCGGGTCCATGGTTCTGGCCGTATACTGGGGGGACGGGGACGACTCCCATTAACCCCTGACTATACCGGGGATACGCTTATCACAATGCCTTTTTGGTCTGTGCTGAAGCAGGGCATTCTGGCAGGCAAGTGGCTTGACCTTTATTAGTGAGCCTGGTTACCCCCTCTCGGAACCACAGACTTAGAAATCGCCAGCTCATATACAGTGCATAAAATATATTTATATATAAACCCTTATACACCATTTTAATAAAAAATATCACAAAATTCTTCTAAGTCCCTCGGGAAGAGTGAAAGACGCGCACGTTCATTTTCAGAGCTCTTAGACCTTCCTATAAGAAGTTAGCCAAAAAGTAGCTTCGAAAAACGCTTAGGTTAAGTTTCAGAGTTGCTTCTAATGTACCAAAGCTGGACTTAGACATAATTTCACTCTCACAACATTATGGCTGGTTGGAGACAGTCCGAACCACAAGTACCGGGTCCATGGTTCTGGCCGTATACTGGGGGGACGGGGACGACTCCCATTAACCCCTGACTATACCGGGGATACGCTTATCACAATGCCTTTCTGGTCTGTGCTGAAGCAGGGCATTCTGGCAGGCAAGTGGCTTGACCTTTATTAGTGAGACTGGTTACCCCCTCTCGGAACCACAGACTTAGAAATCGCCAGCTCATATACAGTGCATAAAATATATTTATATATAAACCCTTATACACCATTTTAATAAAAAAGATCACAAAATTCTTCTAAGTCCCTCGGGAAGAGTGAAAGACGAGCACGTTCATTTTCAGAGCTCTTAGACCTTCCTATAAGAAGTTAGCCAAAAAGTAGCTTCGAAAAACGCTTAGGTTAAGTTTCAGAGTTGCTTCTAATGTACCAAAGCTGGACTTAGACATAATTTCACTCTCACAACATTATGGCTGGTTGGAGACAGTCCGAACCACAAGTACCGGGTCCATGGTTCTGGCCGTATACTGGGGGGACGGGGACGACTCCCATTAACCCCTGTCTATACCGGGGATACGCTTATCACAATGCCTTTCTGGTCTGTGCTGAAGCAGGGCATTCTGGCAGGCAAGTGGCTTGACCTTTATTAGTGAGCCTGGTTACCCCCTCTCGGAACCACAGACTTAGAAATCGCCAGCTCATATACAGTGCATAAAATATATTTATATATAAACCCTTATACACCATTTTAATAAAAAATATCACAAAATTCTTCTAAGTCCCTCGGGAAGAGTGAAAGACGCGCACGTTCATTTTCAGAGCTCCTAGACCTTCCTATAAGAAGTTAGCCAAAAAGTAGCTTCGAAAAACGCTTAGGTTAAGTTTCAGAGTTGCTTCTAATGTACCAAAGCTGGACTTAGACATAATTTCACTCTCACAACATTATGGCTGGTTGGAGACAGTCCGAACCACAAGTACCGGGTCCATGGTTCTGGCCGTATACTGGGGGGACGGGGACGACTCCCATTAACCCCTGACTATACCGGGGATACGCTTATCACAATGCCTTTTTGGTCTGTGCTGAAGCAGGGCATTCTGGCAGGCAAGTGGCTTGACCTTTATTAGTGAGCCTGGTTACCCCCTCTCGGAACCACAGACTTAGAAATCGCCAGCTCATATACAGTGCATAAAATATATTTATATATAAACCCTTATACACCATTTTAATAACAAATATCACAAAATTCTTCTAAGTCCCTCGGGAAGAGTGAAAGACGCGCACGTTCATTTTCAGAGCTCTTAGACCTTCCTATAAGAAGTTAGCCAAAAAGTAGCTTCGAAAAAACGCTTAGGTTAAGTTTCAGAGTTGCTTCTAATGTACCAAAGCTGGACTTAGACATAATTTCACTCTCACAACATTATGGCTGGTTGGAGACAGTCCGAACCACAAGTACCGGGTCCATGGTTCTGGCCGTATACTGGGGGGACGGGGACGACTCCCATTAACCCCTGACTATACCGGGGATACGCTTATCACAATGCCTTTCTGGTCTGTGCTGAAGCAGGGCATTCTGGCAGGCAAGTGGCTTGACCTTTATTAGTGAGCCTGGTTACCCCCTCTCGGAACCACAGACTTAGAAATCGCCAGCTCATATACAGTGCATAAAATATATTTATATATAAACCCTTATACACCATTTTAATAAAAAATATCACAAAATTCTTCTAAGTCCCTCGGGAAGAGTGAAAGACGAGCACGTTCATTTTCAGAGCTCTTAGACCTTCCTATAAGAAGTTAGCCAAAAAGTAGCTTCGAAAAACGCTTAGGTTAAGTTTCAGAGTTGCTTCTAATGTACCAAAGCTGGACTTAGACATAATTTCACTCTCACAACATTATGGCTGGTTGGAGACAGTCCGAACCACAAGTACCGGGTCCATGGTTCTGGCCGTATACTGGGGGGACGGGGACGACTCCCATTAACCCCTGACTATACCGGGGATACGCTTATCACAATGCCTTTCTGGTCTGTGCTGAAGCAGGGCATTCTGGCAGGCAAGTGGCTTGACCTTTATTAGTGAGCCTGGTTACCCCCTCTCGGAACCACAGACTTAGAAATCGCCAGCTCATATACAGTGCATAAAATATATTTATATATAAACCCTTATACACCATTTTAATAAAAAAATATCACAAAATTCTTCTAAGTCCCTCGGGAAGAGTGAAAGACGCGCACATTCATTTTCAGAGCTCCTAGACCTTCCTATAAGAAGTTAGCCAAAAAGTAGCTTCGAAAAACGCTTAGGTTAAGTTTCAGAGTTGCTTCTAATGTACCAAAGCTGGACTTAGACATAATTTCACTCTCACAACATTATGGCTGGTTGGAGACAGTCCGAACCACAAGTACCGGGTCCATGGTTCTGGCCGTATACTGGGGGGACGGGGACGACTCCCATTAACCCCTGACTATACCGGGGATACGCTTATCACAATGCCTTTCTGGTCTGTGCTGAAGCAGGGCATTCTGGCAGGCAAGTGGCTTGACCTTTATTAGTGAGCCTGGTTACCCCCTCTCGGAACCACAGACTTAGAAATCGCCAGCTCATATACAGTGCATAAAATATATTTATATATAAACCCTTATACACCATTTTAATAAAAAATATCACAAAATTCTTCTAAGTCCCTCGGGAAGAGTGAAAGACGAGCACGTTCATTTTCAGAGCTCTTAGACCTTCCTATAAGAAGTTAGCCAAAAAGTAGCTTCGAAAAACGCTTAGGTTAAGTTTCAGAGTTGCTTCTAATGTACCAAAGCTGGACTTAGACATAATTTCACTCTCACAACATTATGGCTGGTTGGAGACAGTCCGAACCACAAGTACCGGGTCCATGGTTCTGGCCGTATACTGGGGGGACGGGGACGACTCCCATTAACCCCTGACTATACCGGGGATACGCTTATCACAATACCTTTCTGGTCTGTGCTGAAGCAGGGCATTCTGGCAGGCAAGTGGCTTGACCTTTATTAGTGAGCCTGGTTACCCCCTCTCGGAACCACAGACTTAGAAATCGCCAGCTCATATACAGTGCATAAAATATATTTATATATAAACCCTTATACCCCATTTTAATAAAAAATATCACAAAATTCTTCTAAGTCCCTCGGGAAGAGTGAAAGACGCGCACGTTCATTTTCAGAGCTCCTAGACCTTCCTATAAGAAGTTAGCCAAAAAGTAGCTTCGAAAAACGCTTAGGTTAAGTTTCAGAGTTGCTTCTAATGTACCAAAGCTGGACTTAGACATAATTTCACTCTCACAACATTATGGCTGGTTGGAGACAGTCCGAACCACAAGTACCGGGTCCATGGTTCTGGCCGTATACTGGGGGGACGGGGACGACTCCCATTAACCCCTGACTATACCGGGGATACGCTTATCACAATGCCTTTCTGGTCTGTGCTGAAGGAGGGAATTCTGGCAGCCAAGTGGCTTGACATTTATTAGTGAGCCTGGTTACCCCCTCTCGGAACCACAGACTTAGAAATCGCCAGCTCATATACAGTGCATAAAATATATTTATATATACTGTATACCCTTATACACCATTTTTATAAAAAATATCACAAAATTCTTCTAAGTCCCTCGGGAAGAGTGAAAGACGCGCACGTTCATTTTCAGAGCTCCTAGACCTTCCTATAAGAAGTTAGCCAAAAAGTAGCTTCGAAAAACGCTTAGGTTAAGTTTCAGAGTTGCTTCTAATGTACCAAAGCTGGACTTAGACATAATTTCACTCTCACAACATTATGGCTGTTTGGAGACAGTCCGAACCACAAGTAACGGGTCCATGGTTCTGGCCGTATACTGGGGGGACGGGGTCGACTCCCATTAACCCCTGACTATACCGGGGATACGCTTATCACAATGCCTTTCTGGTCTGTGCTGAAGCAGGGCATTCTGGCAGGCAAGTGGCTTGACCTTTATTAGTGAGCCTGGTTACCCCCTCTCGGAACCACAGACTTAGAAATCGCCAGCTCATATACAGTGCATAAAATAAATTTATATATAAACCCTTATACACCATTTTAATAAAAAATATCACAAAATTCTTCTAAGTCCCTCGGGAAGAGTGAAAGACGCGCACGTTCATTTTCAGAGCTCCTAGACCTTCCTATAAGAAGTTAGCCAAAAAGTAGCTTCGAAAAACGCTTAGGTTAAGTTTCAGAGTTGCTTCTAATGTACCAAAGCTGGACTTAGACATAATTTCACTCTCACAACATTATGGCTGGTTGGAGACAGTCCGAACCACAAGTACCGGGTCCATGGTTCTGGCCGTATACTGGGGGGACGGGGACGACTCCCATTAACCCCTGACTATACCGGGGATACGCTTATCACAATGCCTTTCTGGTCTGTGCTGAAGCAGGGCATTCTGGCAGGCAAGTGGCTTGACCTTTATTAGTGAGCCTGGTTACCCCCTCTCGGAACCACAGACTTAGAAATCGCCAGCTCATATACAGTGCATAAAATATATTTATATATAAACCCTTATACACCATTTTAATAAAAAATATCACAAAATTCTTCTAAGTCCCTCGGGAAGAGTGAAAGACGCGCACGTTCATTTTCAGAGCTCTTAGACCTTCCTATAAGAAGTTAGCCAAAAAGTAGCTTCGAAAAACGCTTAGGTTAAGTTTCAGAGTTGCTTCTAATGTACCAAAGCTGGACTTAGACATAATTTCACTCTCACAACATTATGGCTGGTTGGAGACAGTCCGAACCACAAGTACCGGGTCCATGGTTCTGGCCGTATACTGGGGGGACGGGGACGACTCCCATTAACCCCTGACTATACCGGGGATACGCTTATCACAATGCCTTTCTGGTCTGTGCTGAAGCAGGGCATTCTGGCAGGCAAGTGGCTTGACCTTTATTAGTGAGCCTGGTTACCCCCTCTCGGAACCACAGACTTAGAAATCGCCAGCTCATATACAGTGCATAAAATATATTTATATATAAACCCTTATACACCATTTTAATAAAAAATATCACAAAATTCTTCTAAGTCCCTCGGGAAGAGTGAAAGACGCGCACGTTCATTTTCAGAGCTCCTAGACCTTCCTATAAGAAGTTAGCCAAAAAGTAGCTTCGAAAAACGCTTAGGTTAAGTTTCAGAGTTGCTTCTAATGTACCAAAGCTGGACTTAGACATAATTTCACTCTCACAACATTATGGCTGGTTGGAGACAGTCCGAACCACAAGTACCGGGTCCATGGTTCTGGCCGTATACTGGGGGGACGGGGACGACTCCCATTAACCCCTGACTATACCGGGGATACGCTTATCACAATGCCTTTCTGGTCTGTGCTGAAGCAGGGCATTCTGGCAGGCAAGTGGCTTGACCTTTATTAGTGAGCCTGGTTACCCCCTCTCGGAACCACAGACTTAGAAATCGCCAGCTCATATACAGTGCATAAAATATATTTATATATAAACCCTTATACACCATTTTAATAAAAAAATATCACAAAATTCTTCTAAGTCCCTCGGGAAGAGTGAAAGACGCGCACGTTCATTTTCAGAGCTCTTAGACCTTCCTATAAGAAGTTAGCCAAAAAGTAGCTACGAAAAACGCTTAGGTTAAGTTTCAGAGTTGCTTCTAATGTACCAAAGCTGGACTTAGACATAATTTCACTCTCACAACATTATGGCTGGTTGGAGACAGTCCGAACAACAAGTACCGGGTCCATGGTTCTGGCCGTATACTGGGGGGACGGGGACGACTCCCATTAACCCCTGACTATACCGGGGATACGCTTATCACAATGCCTTTCTGGTCTGTGCTGAAGGAGGGAATTCTGGCAGCCAAGTTGCTTGACCTTTATTAGTGAGCCTGGTTACCCCCTCTCGGAACCACAGACTTAGAAATCGCCAGCTCATATACAGTGCATAAAATATATTTATATATATACCCTTATACACCATTTTTATAAAAAATATCACAAAATTCTTCTAAGTCCCTCGGGAAGAGTGAAAGACGCGCACGTTCATTTTCAGAGCTCCTAGACCTTCCTATAAGAAGTTAGCCAAAAAGTAGCTTCGAAAAACGCTTAGGTTAAGTTTCAGAGTTGCTTCTAATGTACCAAAGCTGGACTTAGACATAATTTCACTCTCACAACATTATGGCTGGTTGGAGACAGTCCGAACCACAAGTACCGGGTCCATGGTTCTAGCCGTATACTGGGGGGACGGGGACGACTCCCATTAACCCCTGACTATACCGGGGATACGCTTATCACAATGCCTTTCTGGTCTGTGCTGAAGCAGGGCATTCTGGCAGGCAAGTGGCTTGACCTTTATTAGTGAGCCTGGTTACCCCCTCTCGGAACCACAGACTTAGAAATCGCCAGCTCATATACAGTGCATAAAATATATTTATATATAAACCCTTATACACCATTTTAATAAAAAATATCACAAAATTCTTCTAAGTCCCTCGGGAAGAGTGAAAGACGAGCACGTTCATTTTCAGAGCTCTTAGACCTTCCTATAAGAAGTTAGCCAAAAAGTAGCTTCGAAAAACGCTTAGGTTAAGTTTCAGAGTTGCTTCTAATGTACCAAAGCTGGACTTAGACATAATTTCACTCTCACAACATTATGGCTGGTTGGAGACAGTCCGAACCACAAGTACCGGGTCCATGGTTCTGGCCGTATACTGGGGGGACGGGGACGACTCCCATTAACCCCTGACTATACCGGGGATACGCTTATCACAATACCTTTCTGGTCTGTGCTGAAGCAGGGCATTCTGGCAGGCAAGTGGCTTGACCTTTATTAGTGAGCCTGGTTACCCCCTCTCGGAACCACAGACTTAGAAATCGCCAGCTCATATACAGTGCATAAAATATATTTATATATAAACCCTTATACCCCATTTTAATAAAAAATATCACAAAATTCTTCTAAGTCCCTCGGGAAGAGTGAAAGACGCGCACGTTCATTTTCAGAGCTCCTAGACCTTCCTATAAGAAGTTAGCCAAAAAGTAGCTTCGAAAAACGCTTAGGTTAAGTTTCAGAGTTGCTTCTAATGTACCAAAGCTGGACTTAGACATAATTTCACTCTCACAACATTATGGCTTGTTGGAGACAGTCCGAACCACAAGTACCGGGTCCATGGTTCTGGCCGTATACTGGGGGGACGGGGACGACTCCCATTAACCCCTGACTATACCGGGGATACGCTTATCACAATGCCTTTCTGGTCTGTGCTGAAGGAGGGAATTCTGGCAGCCAAGTGGCTTGACCTTTATTAGTGAGCCTGGTTACCCCCTCTCGGAACCACAGACTTAGAAATCGCCAGCTCATATACAGTGCATAAAATATATTTATATATATACCCTTATACACCATTTTTATAAAAAATATCACAAAATTCTTCTAAGTCCCTCGGGAAGAGTGAAAGACGCGCACGTTCATTTTCAGAGCTCCTAGACCTTCCTATAAGAAGTTAGCCAAAAAGTAGCTTCGAAAAACGCTTAGGTTAAGTTTCAGAGTTGCTTCTAATGTACCAAAGCTGGACTTAGACATAATTTCACTCTCACAACATTATGGCTGGTTGGAGACAGTCCGAACCACAAGTACCGGGTCCATGGTTCTGGCCGTATACTGGGGGGACGGGGACGACTCCCATTAACCCCTGACTATACCGGGGATACGCTTATCACAATGCCTTTCTGGTCTGTGCTGAAGCAGGGCATTCTGGCAGGCAAGTGGCTTGACCTTTATTAGTGAGCCTGGTTACCCCCTCTCGGAACCACAGACTTAGAAATCGCCAGCTCATATACAGTGCATAAAATATATTTATATATAAACCCTTATACACCATTTTAATAAAAAATATCACAAAATTCTTCTAAGTCCCTCGGGAAGAGTGAAAGACGCGCACGTTCATTTTCAGAGCTCCTAGACCTTCCTATAAGAAGTTAGCCAAAAAGTAGCTTCGAAAAACGCTTAGGTTAAGTTTCAGAGTTGCTTCTAATGTACCAAAGCTGGACTTAGACATAATTTCACTCTCACAACATTATGGCTGGTTGGAGACAGTCCGAACCACAAGTACCGGGTCCATGGTTCTGGCCGTATACTGGGGGGACGGGGACGACTCCCATTAACCCCTGACTATACCGGGGATACGCTTATCACAATGCCTTTCTGGTCTGTGCTGAAGCAGGGCATTCTGGCAGGCAAGTGGCTTGACCTTTATTAGTGAGCCTGGTTACCCCCTCTCGGAACCACAGACTTAGAAATCGCCAGCTCATATACAGTGCATAAAATATATTTATATATAAACCCTTATACACCATTTTAATAAAAAATATCACAAAATTCTTCTAAGTCCCTCGGGAAGAGTGAAAGACGCGCACGTTCATTTTCAGAGCTCTTAGACCTTCCTATAAGAAGTTAGCCAAAAAGTAGCTTCGAAAAACGCTTAGGTTAAGTTTCAGAGTTGCTTCTAATGTACCAAAGCTGGACTTAGACATAATTTCACTCTCACAACATTATGGCTGGTTGGAGACAGTCCGAACCACAAGTACCGGGTCCATGGTTCTGGCCGTATACTGGGGGGACGGGGACGACTCCCATTAACCCCTGACTATACCGGGGATACGCTTATCACAATGTCTTTCTGGTCTGTGCTGAAGCAGGGCATTCTGGCAGGCAAGTGGCTTGACCTTTATTAGTGAGCCTGGTTACCCCCTCTCGGAACCACAGACTTAGAAATCGCCAGCTCATATACAGTGCATAAAATATATTTATATATAAACCCTTATACACCATTTTAATAAAAAATATCACAAAATTCTTCTAAGTCCCTCGGGAAGAGTGAAAGACGCGCACGTTCATTTTCAGAGCTCCTAGACCTTCCTATAAGAAGTTAGCCAAAAAGTAGCTTCGAAAAACGCTTAGGTTAAGTTTCAGAGTTGCTTCTAATGTACCAAAGCTGGACTTAGACATAATTTCACTCTCACAACATTATGGCTGGTTGGAGACAGTCCGAACCACAAGTACCGGGTCCATGGTTCTGGCCGTATACTGGGGGGACGGGGACGACTCCCATTAACCCCTGACTATACCGGGGATACGCTTATCACAATGCCTTTCTGGTCTGTGCTGAAGCAGGGCATTCTGGCAGGCAAGTGGCTTGACCTTTATTAGTGAGCCTGGTTACCCCCTCTCGGAACCACAGACTTAGAAATCGCCAGCTCATATACAGTGCATAAAATATATTTATATATAAACCCTTATACACCATTTTAATAAAAAAATATCACAAAATTCTTCTAAGTCCCTCGGGAAGAGTGAAAGACGCGCACGTTCATTTTCAGAGCTCTTAGACCTTCCTATAAGAAGTTAGCCAAAAAGTAGCTTCGAAAAACGCTTAGGTTAAGTTTCAGAGTTGCTTCTAATGTACCAAAGCTGGACTTAGACATAATTTCACTCTCACAACATTATGGTTGGTTGGAGACAGTCCGAACCACAAGTACCGGGTCCATGGTTCTGGCCGTATACTGGGGGGACGGGGACGACTCCCATTAACCCCTGACTATACCGGGGATACGCTTATCACAATGCCTTTCTGGTCTGTGCTGAAGGAGGGCATTCTGGCAGGCAAGTGGCTTGACCTTTATTAGTGAGCCTGGTTACCCCCTCTCGGAACCACAGACTTAGAAATCGCCAGCTCATATACAGTGCATAAAATATATATATATATAAACCCTTATACACCATTTTAATAAAAAATATCACAAAATTCTTCTAAGTCCCTCGGGAAGAGTGAAAGACGAGCACGTTCATTTTCAGAGCTCTTAGACCTTCCTATAAGAAGTTAGCCAAAAAGTCGCTTCGAAAAACGCTTAGGTTAAGTTTCAGAGTTGCTTCTAATGTACCAAAGCTGGACTTAGACATAATTTCACTTTCACAACATTATGGCTGGTTGGAGACAGTCCGAACCACAAGTACCGGGTCCATGGTTCTGGCCGTATACTGGGGGGACGGGGACGACTCCCATTAACCCCTGACTATACCGGGGATACGCTTATCACAATGCCTTTCTGGTCTGTGCTGAAGGAGGGAATTCTGGCAGCCAAGTTGCTTGACCTTTATTAGTGAGCCTGGTTACCCCCTCTCGGAACCACAGACTTAGAAATCGCCAGCTCATATACAGTGCATAAAATATATTTATATATATACCCTTATACACCATTTTTATAAAAAATATCACAAAATTCTTCTAAGTCCCTCGGGAAGAGTGAAAGACGCGCACGTTCATTTTCAGAGCTCCTAGACCTTCCTATAAGAAGTTAGCCAAAAAGTAGCTTCGAAAAACGCTTAGGTTAAGTTTCAGAGTTGCTTCTAATGTACCAAAGCTGGACTTAGACATAATTTCACTCTCACAACATTATGGCTGGTTGGAGACAGTCCGAACCACAAGTACCGGGTCCATGGTTCTGGCCGTATACTGGGGGGACGGGGACGACTCCCATTAACCCCTGACTATACCGGGGATACGCTTATCACAATGCCTTTCTGGTCTGTGCTGAAGCAGGGCATTCTGGCAGGCAAGTGGCTTGACCTTTATTAGTGAGCCTGGTTACCCCCTCTCGGAACCACAGACTTAGAAATCGCCAGCTCATATACAGTGCATAAAATATATTTATATATAAACCCTTATACACCATTTTAATAAAAAATATCACAAAATTCTTCTAAGTCCCTCGGGAAGAGTGAAAGACGCGCACGTTCATTTTCAGAGCTCTTAGACCTTCCTATAAGAAGTTAGCCAAAAAGTAGCTTCGAAAAACGCTTAGGTTAAGTTTCAGAGTTGCTTCTAATGTACCAAAGCTGGACTTAGACATAATTTCACTCTCACAACATTATGGCTGGTTGGAGACAGTCCGAACCACAAGTACCGGGTCCATGGTTCTGGCCGTATACTGGGGGGACGGGGACGACTCCCATTAACCCCTGACTATACCGGGGATACGCTTATCACAATGTCTTTCTGGTCTGTGCTGAAGCAGGGCATTCTGGCAGGCAAGTGGCTTGACCTTTATTAGTGAGCCTGGTTACCCCCTCTCGGAACCACAGACTTAGAAATCGCCAGCTCATATACAGTGCATAAAATATATTTATATATAAACCCTTATACACCATTTTAATAAAAAATATCACAAAATTCTTCTAAGTCCCTCGGGAAGAGTGAAAGACGCGCACGTTCATTTTCAGAGCTCCTAGACCTTCCTATAAGAAGTTAGCCAAAAAGTAGCTTCGAAAAACGCTTAGGTTAAGTTTCAGAGTTGCTTCTAATGTACCAAAGCTGGACTTAGACATAATTTCACTCTCACAACATTATGGCTGGTTGGAGACAGTCCGAACCACAAGTACCGGGTCCATGGTTCTGGCCGTATACTGGGGGGACGGGGACGACTCCCATTAACCCCTGACTATACCGGGGATACGCTTATCACAATGCCTTTCTGGTCTGTGCTGAAGCAGGGCATTCTGGCAGGCAAGTGGCTTGACCTTTATTAGTGAGCCTGGTTACCCCCTCTCGGAACCACAGACTTAGAAATCGCCAGCTCATATACAGTGCATAAAATATATTTATATATAAACCCTTATACACCATTTTAATAAAAAAATATCACAAAATTCTTCTAAGTCCCTCGGGAAGAGTGAAAGACGCGCACGTTCATTTTCAGAGCTCTTAGACCTTCCTATAAGAAGTTAGCCAAAAAGTAGCTTCGAAAAACGCTTAGGTTAAGTTTCAGAGTTGCTTCTAATGTACCAAAGCTGGACTTAGACATAATTTCACTCTCACAACATTATGGTTGGTTGGAGACAGTCCGAACCACAAGTACCGGGTCCATGGTTCTGGCCGTATACTGGGGGGACGGGGACGACTCCCATTAACCCCTGACTATACCGGGGATACGCTTATCACAATGCCTTTCTGGTCTGTGCTGAAGGAGGGAATTCTGGCAGCCAAGTTGCTTGACCTTTATTAGTGAGCCTGGTTACCCCCTCTCGGAACCACAGACTTAGAAATCGCCAGCTCATATACAGTGCATAAAATATATTTATATATATACCCTTATACACCATTTTTATAAAAAATATCACAAAATTCTTCTAAGTCCCTCGGGAAGAGTGAAAGACGCGCACGTTCATTTTCAGAGCTCCTAGACCTTCCTATAAGAAGTTAGCCAAAAAGTAGCTTCGAAAAACGCTTAGGTTAAGTTTCAGAGTTGCTTCTAATGTACCAAAGCTGGACTTAGACATAATTTCACTCTCACAACATTATGGCTGGTTGGAGACAGTCCGAACCAAAAGTACCGGGTCCATGGTTCTGGCCGTATACTGGGGGGACGGGGACGACTCCCATTAACCCCTGACTATACCGGGGATACGCTTATCACAATGCCTTTCTGGTCTGTGCTGAAGCAGGGCATTCTGGCAGGCAAGTGGCTTGACCTTTATTAGTGAGCCTGGTTACCCCCTCTCGGAACCACAGACTTAGAAATCGCCAGCTCATATACAGTGCATAAAATATATTTATATATAAACCCTTATACACCATTTTAATAAAAAATATCACAAAATTCTTCTAAGTCCCTCGGGAAGAGTGAAAGACGCGCACGTTCATTTTCAGAGCTCTTAGACCTTCCTATAAGAAGTTAGCCAAAAAGTAGCTTCGAAAAACGCTTAGGTTAAGTTTCAGAGTTGCTTCTAATGTACCAAAGCTGGACTTAGACATAATTTCACTCTCACAACATTATGGCTGGTTGGAGACAGTCCGAACCACAAGTACCGGGTCCATGGTTCTGGCCGTATACTGGGGGGACGGGGACGACTCCCATTAACCCCTGACTATACCGGGGATACGCTTATCACAATGTCTTTCTGGTCTGTGCTGAAGCAGGGCATTCTGGCAGGCAAGTGGCTTGACCTTTATTAGTGAGCCTGGTTACCCCCTCTCGGAACCACAGACTTAGAAATCGCCAGCTCATATACAGTGCATAAAATATATTTATATATAAACCCTTATACACCATTTTAATAAAAAATATCACAAAATTCTTCTAAGTCCCTCGGGAAGAGTGAAAGACGCGCACGTTCATTTTCAGAGCTCCTAGACCTTCCTATAAGAAGTTAGCCAAAAAGTAGCTTCGAAAAACGCTTAGGTTAAGTTTCAGAGTTGCTTCTAATGTACCAAAGCTGGACTTAGACATAATTTCACTCTCACAACATTATGGCTGGTTGGAGACAGTCCGAACCACAAGTACCGGGTCCATGGTTCTGGCCGTATACTGGGGGGACGGGGACGACTCCCATTAACCCCTGACTATACCGGGGATACGCTTATCACAATGCCTTTCTGGTCTGTGCTGAAGCAGGGCATTCTGGCAGGCAAGTGGCTTGACCTTTATTAGTGAGCCTGGTTACCCCCTCTCGGAACCACAGACTTAGAAATCGCCAGCTCATATACAGTGCATAAAATATATTTATATATAAACCCTTATACACCATTTTAATAAAAAAATATCACAAAATTCTTCTAAGTCCCTCGGGAAGAGTGAAAGACGCGCACGTTCATTTTCAGAGCTCTTAGACCTTCCTATAAGAAGTTAGCCAAAAAGTAGCTTCGAAAAACGCTTAGGTTAAGTTTCAGAGTTGCTTCTAATGTACCAAAGCTGGACTTAGACATAATTTCACTCTCACAACATTATGGTTGGTTGGAGACAGTCCGAACCACAAGTACCGGGTCCATGGTTCTGGCCGTATACTGGGGGGACGGGGACGACTCCCATTAACCCCTGACTATACCGGGGATACGCTTATCACAATGCCTTTCTGGTCTGTGCTGAAGGAGGGAATTCTGGCAGCCAAGTTGCTTGACCTTTATTAGTGAGCCTGGTTACCCCCTCTCGGAACCACAGACTTAGAAATCGCCAGCTCATATACAGTGCATAAAATATATTTATATATATACCCTTATACACCATTTTTATAAAAAATATCACAAAATTCTTCTAAGTCCCTCGGGAAGAGTGAAAGACGCGCACGTTCATTTTCAGAGCTCCTAGACCTTCCTATAAGAAGTTAGCCAAAAAGTAGCTTCGAAAAACGCTTAGGTTAAGTTTCAGAGTTGCTTCTAATGTACCAAAGCTGGACTTAGACATAATTTCACTCTCACAACATTATGGCTGGTTGGAGACAGTCCGAACCACAAGTACCGGGTCCATGGTTCTGGCCGTATACTGGGGGGACGGGGACGACTCCCATTAACCCCTGACTATACCGGGGATACGCTTATCACAATGCCTTTCTGGTCTGTGCTGAAGCAGGGCATTCTGGCAGGCAAGTGGCTTGACCTTTATTAGTGAGCCTGGTTACCCCCTCTCGGAACCACAGACTTAGAAATCGCCAGCTCATATACAGTGCATAAAATATATTTATATATAAACCCTTATACACCATTTTAATAAAAAATATCACAAAATTCTTCTAAGTCCCTCGGGAAGAGTGAAAGACGAGCACGTTCATTTTCAGAGCTCTTAGACCTTCCTATAAGAAGTTAGCCAAAAAGTAGCTTCGAAAAACGCTTAGGTTAAGTTTCAGAGTTGCTTCTAATGTACCAAAGCTGGACTTAGACATAATTTCACTCTCACAACATTATGGCTGGTTGGAGACAGTCCGAACCACAAGTACCGGGTCCATGGTTCTGGCCGTATACTGGGGGGACGGGGACGACTCCCATTAACCCCTGACTATACCGGGGATACGCTTATCACAATGCCTTTCTGGTCTGTGCTGAAGCAGGGCATTCTGGCAGGCAAGTGGCTTGACCTTTATTAGTGAGCCTGGTTACCCCCTCTCGGAACCACAGACTTAGAAATCGCCAGCTCATATACAGTGCATAAAATATATTTATATATAAACCCTTATACACCATTTTAATAAAAAATATCACAAAATTCTTCTAAGTCCCTCGGGAAGAGTGAAAGACGAGCACGTTCATTTTCAGAGCTCTTAGACCTTCCTATAAGAAGTTAGCCAAAAAGTAGCTTCGAAAAACGCTTAGGTTAAGTTTCAGAGTTGCTTCTAATGTACCAAAGCTGGACTTTGACATAATTTCACTCTCACAACATTATGGCTGGTTGGAGACAGTCCGAACCACAAGTACCGGGTCCATGGTTCTGGCCGTATACTGGGGGGACGGGGACGACTCCCATTAACCCCTGACTATACCGGGGATACGCTTATCACAATGCCTTTCTGGTCTGTGCTGAAGCAGGGCATTCTGGCAGGCAAGTGGCTTGACCTTTATTAGTGAGCCTGGTTACCCCCTCTCGGAACCACAGACTTAGAAATCGCCAGCTCATATACAGTGCATAAAATATATTTATATATAAACCCTTATACACCATTTTAATAAAAAATATCACAAAATTCTTCTAAGTCCCTCGGGAAGAGTGAAAGACGCGCACGTTCATTTTCAGAGCTCCTAGACCTTCCTATAAGAAGTTAGCCAAAAAGTAGCTTCGAAAAACGCTTAGGTTAAGTTTCAGAGTTGCTTCTAATGTACCAAAGCTGGACTTAGACATAATTTCACTCTCACAACATTATGGCTGGTTGGAGACAGTCCGAACCACAAGTACCGGGTCCATGGTTCTGGCCGTATACTGGGGGGACGGGGACGACTCCCATTAACCCCTGACTATACCGGGGATACGCTTATCACAATACCTTTCTGGTCTGTGCTGAAGCAGGGCATTCTGGCAGGCAAGTGGCTTGACCTTTATTAGTGAGCCTGGTTACCCCCTCTCGGAACCACAGACTTAGAAATCGCCAGCTCATATACAGTGCATAAAATATATTTATATATAAACCCTTATACACCATTTTAATAAAAAATATCACAAAATTCTTCTAAGTCCCTCGGGAAGAGTGAAAGACGCGCACGTTCATTTTCAGAGCTCCTAGACCTTCCTATAAGAAGTTAGCCAAAAAGTAGCTTCGAAAAACGCTTAGGTTAAGTTTCAGAGTTGCTTCTAATGTACCAAAGCTGGACTTAGACATAATTTCACTCTCACAACATTATGGCTGGTTGGAGACAGTCCGAACCACAAGTACCGGGTCCATGGTTCTGGCCGTATACTGGGGGGACGGGGACGACTCCCATTAACCCCTGACTATACCGGGGATACGCTTATCACAGTGCCTTTCTGGTCTGTGCTGAAGCAGGGCATTCTGGCAGGCAAGTGGCTTGACCTTTATTAGTGAGCCTGGTTACCCCCTCTCGGAACCACAGACTTAGAAATCGCCAGCTCATATACAGTGCATAAAATATATTTATATATAAACCCTTATACACCATTTTAATAAAAAATATCACAAAATTCTTCTAAGTCCCTCGGGAAGAGTGAAAGACGCGCACGTTCATTTTCAGAGCTCCTAGACCTTCCTATAAGAAGTTAGCCAAAAAGTAGCTTCGAAAAACGCTTAGGTTAAGTTTCAGAGTTGCTTCTAATGTACCAAAGCTGGACTTAGACATAATTTCACTCTCACAACATTATGGCTGGTTGGAGACAGTCCGAACCACAAGTACCGGGTCCATGGTTCTGGCCGTATACTGGGGGGACGGGGACGACTCCCATTAACCCCTGACTATACCGGGGATACGCTTATCACAATGCCTTTCTGGTCTGTGCTGAAGCAGGGCATTCTGGCAGGCAAGTGGCTTGACCTTTATTAGTGAGCCTGGTTACCCCCTCTCGGAACCACAGACTTAGAAATCGCCAGCTCATATACAGTGCATAAAATATATTTATATATAAACCCTTATACACCATTTTAATAAAAAATATCACAAAATTCTTCTAAGTCCCTCGGGAAGAGTGAAAGACGAGCACGTTCATTTTCAGAGCTCTTAGACCTTCCTATAAGAAGTTAGCCAAAAAGTAGCTTCGAAAAACGCGTAGGTTAAGTTTCAGAGTTGCTTCTAATGTACCAAAGCTGGACTTAGACATAATTTCACTCTCACAACATTATGGCTGGTTGGAGACAGTCCGAACCACAAGTACCGGGTCCATGGTTCTGGCCGTATACTGGGGGGACGGGGACGACTCCCATTAACCCCTGACTATACCGGGGATACGCTTATCACAATGCCTTTCTGGTCTGTGCTGAAGCAGGGCATTCTGGCAGGCAAGTGGCTTGACCTTTATTAGTGAGCCTGGTTACCCCCTCTCGGAACCACAGACTTAGAAATCGCCAGCTCATATACAGTGCATAAAATATATTTATATATAAACCCTTATACACCATTTTAATAAAAAATATCACAAAATTCTTCTAAGTCCCTCGGGAAGAGTGAAAG
Source organism: Ascaphus truei (assembly GCF_040206685.1). Lineage (NCBI taxonomy): Eukaryota > Metazoa > Chordata > Amphibia > Anura > Ascaphidae > Ascaphus > Ascaphus truei. The sequence goes on from NW_027454355.1 coordinate 636,426, forward strand.
ACGAGCACGTTCATTTTCAGAGCTCTTAGACCTTCCTATAAGAAGTTAGCCAAAAAGTAGCTTCGAAAAACGCTTAGGTTAAGTTTCAGAGTTGCTTCTAATGTACCAAAGCTGGACTTAGACATAATTTCACTCTCACAACATTATGGCTGGTTGTAGACAGTCCGAACCACAAGTACCGGGTCCATGGTTCCGGCCGTATACTGGGGGGACGGGGACGACTCCCATTAACCCCTGACTATACCGGGGATACGCTTATCACAATGCCTTTCTGGTCTGTGCTGAAGCAGGGCATTCTGGCAGGCAAGTGGCTTGACCTTTATTAGTGAGCCTGGTTACCCCCTCTCGGAACCACAGACTTAGAAATCGCCAGCTCATATACAGTGCATAAAATATATTTATATATAAACCCTTATACACCATTTTAATAAAAAATATCACAAAATTCTTCTAAGTCCCTCGGGAAGAGTGAAAGACGCGCACGTTCATTTTCAGAGCTCTTAGACCTTCCTATAAGAAGTTAGCCAAAAAGTAGCTTCGAAAAACGCTTAGGTTAAGTTTCAGAGTTGCTTCTAATGTACCAAAGCTGGACTTAGACATAATTTCACTCTCACAACATTATGGCTGGTTGGAGACAGTCCGAACCACAAGTACCGGGTCCATGGTTCTGGCCGTATACTGGGGGGACGGGGACGACTCCCATTAACCCCTGACTATACCGGGGATACGCTTATCACAATGCCTTTCTGGTCTGTGCTGAAGCAGGGCATTCTGGCAGGCAAGTGGCTTGACCTTTATTAGTGAGCCTGGTTACCCCCTCTCGGAACCACAGACTTAGAAATCGCCAGCTCATATACAGTGCATAAAATATATTTATATATAAACCCTTATACACCATTTTAATAAAAAATATCACAAAATTCTTCTAAGTCCCTCGGGAAGAGTGAAAGACGAGCACGTTCATTTTCAGAGCTCTTAGACCTTCCTATAAGAAGTTAGCCAAAAAGTAGCTTCGAAAAACGCTTAGGTTAAGTTTCAGAGTTGCTTCTAATGTACCAAAGCTGGACTTAGACATAATTTCACTCTCACAACATTATGGCTGGTTGGAGACAGTCCGAACCACAAGTACCGGGTCCATGGTTCTGGCCGTATACTGGGGGGACGGGGACGACTCCCATTAACCCCTGACTATACCGGGGATACGCTTATCACAATGCCTTTCTGGTCTGTGCTGAAGCAGGGCATTCTGGCAGGCAAGTGGCTTGACCTTTATTAGTGAGCCTGGTTACCCCCTCTCGGAACCACAGACTTAGAAATCGCCAGCTCATATACAGTGCATAAAATATATTTATATATAAACCCTTATACACCATTTTAATAAAAAATATCACAAAATTCTTCTAAGTCCCTCGGGAAGAGTGAAAGACGCGCACGTTCATTTTCAGAGCTCCTAGACCTTCCTATAAGAAGTTAGCCAAAAAGTAGCTTCGAAAAACGCTTAGGTTAAGTTTCAGAGTTGCTTCTAATGTACCAAAGCTGGACTTAGACATAATTTCACTCTCACAACATTATGGCTGGTTGGAGACAGTCCGAACCACAAGTACCGGGTCCATGGTTCTGGCCGTATACTGGGGGGACGGGGACGACTCCCATTAACCCCTGACTATACCGGGGATACGCTTATCACAATACCTTTCTGGTCTGTGCTGAAGCAGGGCATTCTGGCAGGCAAGTGGCTTGACCTTTATTAGTGAGCCTGGTTACCCCCTCTCGGAACCACAGACTTAGAAATCGCCAGCTCATATACAGTGCATAAAATATATTTATATATAAACCCTTATACACCATTTTAATAAAAAATATCACAAAATTCTTCTAAGTCCCTCGGGAAGAGTGAAAGACGCGCACGTTCATTTTCAGAGCTCCTAGACCTTCCTATAAGAAGTTAGCCAAAAAGTAGCTTCGAAAAACGCTTAGGTTAAGTTTCAGAGTTGCTTCTAATGTACCAAAGCTGGACTTAGACATAATTTCACTCTCACAACATTATGGCTGGTTGGAGACAGTCCGAACCACAAGTACCGGGTCCATGGTTCTGGCCGTATACTGGGGGGACGGGGACGACTCCCATTAACCCCTGACTATACCGGGGATACGCTTATCACAATGCCTTTCTGGTCTGTGCTGAAGCAGGGCATTCTGGCAGGCAAGTGGCTTGACCTTTATTAGTGAGCCTGGTTACCCCCTCTCGGAACCACAGACTTAGAAATCGCCAGCTCATATACAGTGCATAAAATATATTTATATATAAACCCTTATACACCATTTTAATAAAAAATATCACAAAATTCTTCTAAGTCCCTCGGGAAGAGTGAAAGACGCGCACGTTCATTTTCAGAGCTCCTAGACCTTCCTATAAGAAGTTAGCCAAAAAGTAGCTTCGAAAAACGCTTAGGTTAAGTTTCAGAGTTGCTTCTAATGTACCAAAGCTGGACTTAGACATAATTTCACTCTCACATTATGGCTGGTTGGAGACAGTCCGAACCACAAGTACCGGGTCCATGGTTCTGGCCGTATACTGGGGGGACGGGGACGACTCCCATTAACCCCTGACTATACCGGGGATACGCTTATCACAATGCCTTTCTGGTCTGTGCTGAAGCAGGGCATTCTGGCAGGCAAGTGGCTTGACCTTTATTAGTGAGCCTGGTTACCCCCTCTCGGAACCACAGACTTAGAAATCGCCAGCTCATATACAGTGCATAAAATATATTTATATATAAACCCTTATACACCATTTTAATAAAAAATATCACAAAATTCTTCTAAGTCCCTCGGGAAGAGTGAAAGACGCGCACGTTCATTTTCAGAGCTCTTAGACCTTCCTATAAGAAGTTAGCCAAAAAGTAGCTTCGAAAAACGCTTAGGTTAAGTTTCAGAGTTGCTTCTAATGTACCAAAGCTGGACTTAGACATAATTTCACTCTCACAACATTATGGCTGGTTGGAGACAGTCCGAACCACAAGTACCGGGTCCATGGTTCTGGCCGTATACTGGGGGGACGGGGACGACTCCCATTAACCCCTGACTATACCGGGGATACGCTTATCACAATGTCTTTCTGGTCTGTGCTGAAGCAGGGCATTCTGGCAGGCAAGTGGCTTGACCTTTATTAGTGAGCCTGGTTACCCCCTCTCGGAACCACAGACTTAGAAATCGCCAGCTCATATACAGTGCATAAAATATATTTATATATAAACCCTTATACACCATTTTAATAAAAAATATCACAAAATTCTTCTAAGTCCCTCGGGAAGAGTGAAAGACGCGCACGTTCATTTTCAGAGCTCCTAGACCTTCCTATAAGAAGTTAGCCAAAAAGTAGCTTCGAAAAACGCTTAGGTTAAGTTTCAGAGTTGCTTCTAATGTACCAAAGCTGGACTTAGACATAATTTCACTCTCACAACATTATGGCTGGTTGGAGACAGTCCGAACCACAAGTACCGGGTCCATGGTTCTGGCCGTATACTGGGGGGACGGGGACGACTCCCATTAACCCCTGACTATACCGGGGATACGCTTATCACAATGCCTTTCTGGTCTGTGCTGAAGCAGGGCATTCTGGCAGGCAAGTGGCTTGACCTTTATTAGTGAGCCTGGTTACCCCCTCTCGGAACCACAGACTTAGAAATCGCCAGCTCATATACAGTGCATAAAATATATTTATATATAAACCCTTATACACCATTTTAATAAAAAAATATCACAAAATTCTTCTAAGTCCCTCGGGAAGAGTGAAAGACGCGCACGTTCATTTTCAGAGCTCTTAGACCTTCCTATAAGAAGTTAGCCAAAAAGTAGCTTCGAAAAACGCTTAGGTTAAGTTTCAGAGTTGCTTCTAATGTACCAAAGCTGGACTTAGACATAATTTCACTCTCACAACATTATGGTTGGTTGGAGACAGTCCGAACCACAAGTACCGGGTCCATGGTTCTGGCCGTATACTGGGGGGACGGGGACGACTCCCATTAACCCCTGACTATACCGGGGATACGCTTATCACAATGCCTTTCTGGTCTGTGCTGAAGCAGGGCATTCTGGCAGGCAAGTGGCTTGACCTTTATTAGTGAGCCTGGTTACCCCCTCTCGGAACCACAGACTTAGAAATCGCCAGCTCATATACAGTGCATAAAATATATTTATATATAAACCCTTATACACCATTTTAATAAAAAATATCACAAAATTCTTCTAAGTCCCTCGGGAAGAGTGAAAGACGCGCACGTTCATTTTCAGAGCTCTTAGACCTTCCTATAAGAAGTTAGCCAAAAAGTAGCTTCGAAAAACGCTTAGGTTAAGTTTCAGAGTTGCTTCTAATGTACCAAAGCTGGACTTAGACATAATTTCACTCTCACAACATTATGGCTGGTTGGAGACAGTCCGAACCACAAGTACCGGGTCCATGGTTCTGGCCGTATACTGGGGGGACGGGGACGACTCCCATTAACCCCTGACTATACCGGGGATACGCTTATCACAATGCCTTTCTGGTCTGTGCTGAAGCAGGGCATTCTGGCAGGCAAGTGGCTTGACCTTTATTAGTGAGCCTGGTTACCCCCTCTCGGAACCACAGACTTAGAAATCGCCAGCTCATATACAGTGCATAAAATATATTTATATATAAACCCTTATACACCATTTTAATAAAAAATATCACAAAATTCTTCTAAGTCCCTCGGGAAGAGTGAAAGACGCGCACGTTCATTTTCAGAGCTCTTAGACCTTCCTATAAGAAGTTAGCCAAAAAGTAGCTTCGAAAAACGCTTAGGTTAAGTTTCAGAGTTGCTTCTAATGTACCAAAGCTGGACTTAGACATAATTTCACTCTCACAACATTATGGCTGGTTGGAGACAGTCCGAACCACAAGTACCGGGTCCATGGTTCTGGCCGTATACTGGGGGGACGGGGACGACTCCCATTAACCCCTGACTATACCGGGGATACGCTTATCACAATGCCTTTCTGGTCTGTGCTGAAGCAGGGCATTCTGGCAGGCAAGTGGCTTGACCTTTATTAGTGAGCCTGGTTACCCCCTCTCGGAACCACAGACTTAGAAATCGCCAGCTCATATACAGTGCATAAAATATATTTATATATAAACCCTTATACACCATTTTAATAAAAAATATCACAAAATTCTTCTAAGTCCCTCGGGAAGAGTGAAAGACGCGCACGTTCATTTTCAGAGCTCCTAGACCTTCCTATAAGAAGTTAGCCAAAAAGTAGCTTCGAAAAACGCTTAGGTTAAGTTTCAGAGTTGCTTCTAATGTACCAAAGCTGGACTTAGACATAATTTCACTCTCACAACATTATGGCTGGTTGGAGACAGTCCGAACCACAAGTACCGGGTCCATGGTTCTGGCCGTATACTGGGGGGACGGGGACGACTCCCATTAACCCCTGACTATACCGGGGATACGCTTATCACAATGCCTTTCTGGTCTGTGCTGAAGCAGGGCATTCTGGCAGGCAAGTGGCTTGACCTTTATTAGTGAGCCTGGTTACCCCCTCTCGGAACCACAGACTTAGAAATCGCCAGCTCATATACAGTGCATAAAATATATTTATATATAAACCCTTATACACCATTTTAATAAAAAAATATCACAAAATTCTTCTAAGTCCCTCGGGAAGAGTGAAAGACGCGCACGTTCATTTTCAGAGCTCTTAGACCTTCCTATAAGAAGTTAGCCAAAAAGTAGCTACGAAAAACGCTTAGGTTAAGTTTCAGAGTTGCTTCTAATGTACCAAAGCTGGACTTAGACATAATTTCACTCTCACAACATTATGGCTGGTTGGAGACAGTCCGAACAACAAGTACCGGGTCCATGGTTCTGGCCGTATACTGGGGGGACGGGGACGACTCCCATTAACCCCTGACTATACCGGGGATACGCTTATCACAATGCCTTTCTGGTCTGTGCTGAAGGAGGGAATTCTGGCAGCCAAGTTGCTTGACCTTTATTAGTGAGCCTGGTTACCCCCTCTCGGAACCACAGACTTAGAAATCGCCAGCTCATATACAGTGCATAAAATATATTTATATATATACCCTTATACACCATTTTTATAAAAAATATCACAAAATTCTTCTAAGTCCCTCGGGAAGAGTGAAAGACGCGCACGTTCATTTTCAGAGCTCCTAGACCTTCCTATAAGAAGTTAGCCAAAAAGTAGCTTCGAAAAACGCTTAGGTTAAGTTTCAGAGTTGCTTCTAATGTACCAAAGCTGGACTTAGACATAATTTCACTCTCACAACATTATGGCTGGTTGGAGACAGTCCGAACCACAAGTACCGGGTCCATGGTTCTAGCCGTATACTGGGGGGACGGGGACGACTCCCATTAACCCCTGACTATACCGGGGATACGCTTATCACAATGCCTTTCTGGTCTGTGCTGAAGCAGGGCATTCTGGCAGGCAAGTGGCTTGACCTTTATTAGTGAGCCTGGTTACCCCCTCTCGGAACCACAGACTTAGAAATCGCCAGCTCATATACAGTGCATAAAATATATTTATATATAAACCCTTATACACCATTTTAATAAAAAATATCACAAAATTCTTCTAAGTCCCTCGGGAAGAGTGAAAGACGAGCACGTTCATTTTCAGAGCTCTTAGACCTTCCTATAAGAAGTTAGCCAAAAAGTAGCTTCGAAAAACGCTTAGGTTAAGTTTCAGAGTTGCTTCTAATGTACCAAAGCTGGACTTAGACATAATTTCACTCTCACAACATTATGGCTGGTTGGAGACAGTCCGAACCACAAGTACCGGGTCCATGGTTCTGGCCGTATACTGGGGGGACGGGGACGACTCCCATTAACCCCTGACTATACCGGGGATACGCTTATCACAATACCTTTCTGGTCTGTGCTGAAGCAGGGCATTCTGGCAGGCAAGTGGCTTGACCTTTATTAGTGAGCCTGGTTACCCCCTCTCGGAACCACAGACTTAGAAATCGCCAGCTCATATACAGTGCATAAAATATATTTATATATAAACCCTTATACCCCATTTTAATAAAAAATATCACAAAATTCTTCTAAGTCCCTCGGGAAGAGTGAAAGACGCGCACGTTCATTTTCAGAGCTCCTAGACCTTCCTATAAGAAGTTAGCCAAAAAGTAGCTTCGAAAAACGCTTAGGTTAAGTTTCAGAGTTGCTTCTAATGTACCAAAGCTGGACTTAGACATAATTTCACTCTCACAACATTATGGCTGGTTGGAGACAGTCCGAACCACAAGTACCGGGTCCATGGTTCTGGCCGTATACTGGGGGGACGGGGACGACTCCCATTAACCCCTGACTATACCGGGGATACGCTTATCACAATGCCTTTCTGGTCTGTGCTGAAGGAGGGAATTCTGGCAGCCAAGTGGCTTGACCTTTATTAGTGAGCCTGGTTACCCCCTCTCGGAACCACAGACTTAGAAATCGCCAGCTCATATACAGTGCATAAAATATATTTATATATATACCCTTATACACCATTTTTATAAAAAATATCACAAAATTCTTCTAAGTCCCTCGGGAAGAGTGAAAGACGCGCACGTTCATTTTCAGAGCTCCTAGACCTTCCTATAAGAAGTTAGCCAAAAAGTAGCTTCGAAAAACGCTTAGGTTAAGTTTCAGAGTTGCTTCTAATGTACCAAAGCTGGACTTAGACATAATTTCACTCTCACAACATTATGGCTGGTTGGAGACAGTCCGAACCACAAGTACCGGGTCCATGGTTCTGGCCGTATACTGGGGGGACGGGGACGACTCCCATTAACCCCTGACTATACCGGGGATACGCTTATCACAATGCCTTTCTGGTCTGTGCTGAAGCAGGGCATTCTGGCAGGCAAGTGGCTTGACCTTTATTAGTGAGCCTGGTTACCCCCTCTCGGAACCACAGACTTAGAAATCGCCAGCTCATATACAGTGCATAAAATATATTTATATATAAACCCTTATACACCATTTTAATAAAAAATATCACAAAATTCTTCTAAGTCCCTCGGGAAGAGTGAAAGACGCGCACGTTCATTTTCAGAGCTCCTAGACCTTCCTATAAGAAGTTAGCCAAAAAGTAGCTTCGAAAAACGCTTAGGTTAAGTTTCAGAGTTGCTTCTAATGTACCAAAGCTGGACTTAGACATAATTTCACTCTCACAACATTATGGCTGGTTGGAGACAGTCCGAACCACAAGTACCGGGTCCATGGTTCTGGCCGTATACTGGGGGGACGGGGACGACTCCCATTAACCCCTGACTATACCGGGGATACGCTTATCACAATGCCTTTCTGGTCTGTGCTGAAGCAGGGCATTCTGGCAGGCAAGTGGCTTGACCTTTATTAGTGAGCCTGGTTACCCCCTCTCGGAACCACAGACTTAGAAATCGCCAGCTCATATACAGTGCATAAAATATATTTATATATAAACCCTTATACACCATTTTAATAAAAAATATCACAAAATTCTTCTAAGTCCCTCGGGAAGAGTGAAAGACGCGCACGTTCATTTTCAGAGCTCTTAGACCTTCCTATAAGAAGTTAGCCAAAAAGTAGCTTCGAAAAACGCTTAGGTTAAGTTTCAGAGTTGCTTCTAATGTACCAAAGCTGGACTTAGACATAATTTCACTCTCACAACATTATGGCTGGTTGGAGACAGTCCGAACCACAAGTACCGGGTCCATGGTTCTGGCCGTATACTGGGGGGACGGGGACGACTCCCATTAACCCCTGACTATACCGGGGATACGCTTATCACAATGTCTTTCTGGTCTGTGCTGAAGCAGGGCATTCTGGCAGGCAAGTGGCTTGACCTTTATTAGTGAGCCTGGTTACCCCCTCTCGGAACCACAGACTTAGAAATCGCCAGCTCATATACAGTGCATAAAATATATTTATATATAAACCCTTATACACCATTTTAATAAAAAATATCACAAAATTCTTCTAAGTCCCTCGGGAAGAGTGAAAGACGCGCACGTTCATTTTCAGAGCTCCTAGACTTTCCTATAAGAAGTTAGCCAAAAAGTAGCTTCGAAAAACGCTTAGGTTAAGTTTCAGAGTTGCTTCTAATGTACCAAAGCTGGACTTAGACATAATTTCACTCTCACAACATTATGGCTGGTTGGAGACAGTCCGAACCACAAGTACCGGGTCCATGGTTCTGGCCGTATACTGGGGGGACGGGGACGACTCCCATTAACCCCTGACTATACCGGGGATACGCTTATCACAATGCCTTTCTGGTCTGTGCTGAAGCAGGGCATTCTGGCAGGCAAGTGGCTTGACCTTTATTAGTGAGCCTGGTTACCCCCTCTCGGAACCACAGACTTAGAAATCGCCAGCTCATATACAGTGCATAAAATATATTTATATATAAACCCTTATACACCATTTTAATAAAAAAATATCACAAAATTCTTCTAAGTCCCTCGGGAAGAGTGAAAGACGCGCACGTTCATTTTCAGAGCTCTTAGACCTTCCTATAAGAAGTTAGCCAAAAAGTAGCTTCGAAAAACGCTTAGGTTAAGTTTCAGAGTTGCTTCTAATGTACCAAAGCTGGACTTAGACATAATTTCACTCTCACAACATTATGGTTGGTTGGAGACAGTCCGAACCACAAGTACCGGGTCCATGGTTCTGGCCGTATACTGGGGGGACGGGGACGACTCCCATTAACCCCTGACTATACCGGGGATACGCTTATCACAATGCCTTTCTGGTCTGTGCTGAAGGAGGGCATTCTGGCAGGCAAGTGGCTTGACCTTTATTAGTGAGCCTGGTTACCCCCTCTCGGAACCACAGACTTAGAAATCGCCAGCTCATATACAGTGCATAAAATATATATATATATAAACCCTTATACACCATTTTAATAAAAAATATCACAAAATTCTTCTAAGTCCCTCGGGAAGAGTGAAAGACGAGCACGTTCATTTTCAGAGCTCTTAGACCTTCCTATAAGAAGTTAGCCAAAAAGTCGCTTCGAAAAACGCTTAGGTTAAGTTTCAGAGTTGCTTCTAATGTACCAAAGCTGGACTTAGACATAATTTCACTTTCACAACATTATGGCTGGTTGGAGACAGTCCGAACCACAAGTACCGGGTCCATGGTTCTGGCCGTATACTGGGGGGACGGGGACGACTCCCATTAACCCCTGACTATACCGGGGATACGCTTATCACAATGCCTTTCTGGTCTGTGCTGAAGGAGGGAATTCTGGCAGCCAAGTTGCTTGACCTTTATTAGTGAGCCTGGTTACCCCCTCTCGGAACCACAGACTTAGAAATCGCCAGCTCATATACAGTGCATAAAATATATTTATATATATACCCTTATACACCATTTTTATAAAAAATATCACAAAATTCTTCTAAGTCCCTCGGGAAGAGTGAAAGACGCGCACGTTCATTTTCAGAGCTCCTAGACCTTCCTATAAGAAGTTAGCCAAAAAGTAGCTTCGAAAAACGCTTAGGTTAAGTTTCAGAGTTGCTTCTAATGTACCAAAGCTGGACTTAGACATAATTTCACTCTCACAACATTATGGCTGGTTGGAGACAGTCCGAACCACAAGTACCGGGTCCATGGTTCTGGCCGTATACTGGGGGGACGGGGACGACTCCCATTAACCCCTGACTATACCGGGGATACGCTTATCACAATGCCTTTCTGGTCTGTGCTGAAGCAGGGCATTCTGGCAGGCAAGTGGCTTGACCTTTATTAGTGAGCCTGGTTACCCCCTCTCGGAACCACAGACTTAGAAATCGCCAGCTCATATACAGTGCATAAAATATATTTATATATAAACCCTTATACACCATTTTAATAAAAAATATCACAAAATTCTTCTAAGTCCCTCGGGAAGAGTGAAAGACGCGCACGTTCATTTTCAGAGCTCTTAGACCTTCCTATAAGAAGTTAGCCAAAAAGTAGCTTCGAAAAACGCTTAGGTTAAGTTTCAGAGTTGCTTCTAATGTACCAAAGCTGGACTTAGACATAATTTCACTCTCACAACATTATGGCTGGTTGGAGACAGTCCGAACCACAAGTACCGGGTCCATGGTTCTGGCCGTATACTGGGGGGACGGGGACGACTCCCATTAACCCCTGACTATACCGGGGATACGCTTATCACAATGTCTTTCTGGTCTGTGCTGAAGCAGGGCATTCTGGCAGGCAAGTGGCTTGACCTTTATTAGTGAGCCTGGTTACCCCCTCTCGGAACCACAGACTTAGAAATCGCCAGCTCATATACAGTGCATAAAATATATTTATATATAAACCCTTATACACCATTTTAATAAAAAATATCACAAAATTCTTCTAAGTCCCTCGGGAAGAGTGAAAGACGCGCACGTTCATTTTCAGAGCTCCTAGACCTTCCTATAAGAAGTTAGCCAAAAAGTAGCTTCGAAAAACGCTTAGGTTAAGTTTCAGAGTTGCTTCTAATGTACCAAAGCTGGACTTAGACATAATTTCACTCTCACAACATTATGGCTGGTTGGAGACAGTCCGAACCACAAGTACCGGGTCCATGGTTCTGGCCGTATACTGGGGGGACGGGGACGACTCCCATTAACCCCTGACTATACCGGGGATACGCTTATCACAATGCCTTTCTGGTCTGTGCTGAAGCAGGGCATTCTGGCAGGCAAGTGGCTTGACCTTTATTAGTGAGCCTGGTTACCCCCTCTCGGAACCACAGACTTAGAAATCGCCAGCTCATATACAGTGCATAAAATATATTTATATATAAACCCTTATACACCATTTTAATAAAAAAATATCACAAAATTCTTCTAAGTCCCTCGGGAAGAGTGAAAGACGCGCACGTTCATTTTCAGAGCTCTTAGACCTTCCTATAAGAAGTTAGCCAAAAAGTAGCTTCGAAAAACGCTTAGGTTAAGTTTCAGAGTTGCTTCTAATGTACCAAAGCTGGACTTAGACATAATTTCACTCTCACAACATTATGGTTGGTTGGAGACAGTCCGAACCACAAGTACCGGGTCCATGGTTCTGGCCGTATACTGGGGGGACGGGGACGACTCCCATTAACCCCTGACTATACCGGGGATACGCTTATCACAATGCCTTTCTGGTCTGTGCTGAAGGAGGGAATTCTGGCAGCCAAGTTGCTTGACCTTTATTAGTGAGCCTGGTTACCCCCTCTCGGAACCACAGACTTAGAAATCGCCAGCTCATATACAGTGCATAAAATATATTTATATATATACCCTTATACACCATTTTTATAAAAAATATCACAAAATTCTTCTAAGTCCCTCGGGAAGAGTGAAAGACGCGCACGTTCATTTTCAGAGCTCCTAGACCTTCCTATAAGAAGTTAGCCAAAAAGTAGCTTCGAAAAACGCTTAGGTTAAGTTTCAGAGTTGCTTCTAATGTACCAAAGCTGGACTTAGACATAATTTCACTCTCACAACATTATGGCTGGTTGGAGACAGTCCGAACCAAAAGTACCGGGTCCATGGTTCTGGCCGTATACTGGGGGGACGGGGACGACTCCCATTAACCCCTGACTATACCGGGGATACGCTTATCACAATGCCTTTCTGGTCTGTGCTGAAGCAGGGCATTCTGGCAGGCAAGTGGCTTGACCTTTATTAGTGAGCCTGGTTACCCCCTCTCGGAACCACAGACTTAGAAATCGCCAGCTCATATACAGTGCATAAAATATATTTATATATAAACCCTTATACACCATTTTAATAAAAAATATCACAAAATTCTTCTAAGTCCCTCGGGAAGAGTGAAAGACGCGCACGTTCATTTTCAGAGCTCTTAGACCTTCCTATAAGAAGTTAGCCAAAAAGTAGCTTCGAAAAACGCTTAGGTTAAGTTTCAGAGTTGCTTCTAATGTACCAAAGCTGGACTTAGACATAATTTCACTCTCACAACATTATGGCTGGTTGGAGACAGTCCGAACCACAAGTACCGGGTCCATGGTTCTGGCCGTATACTGGGGGGACGGGGACGACTCCCATTAACCCCTGACTATACCGGGGATACGCTTATCACAATGTCTTTCTGGTCTGTGCTGAAGCAGGGCATTCTGGCAGGCAAGTGGCTTGACCTTTATTAGTGAGCCTGGTTACCCCCTCTCGGAACCACAGACTTAGAAATCGCCAGCTCATATACAGTGCATAAAATATATTTATATATAAACCCTTATACACCATTTTAATAAAAAATATCACAAAATTCTTCTAAGTCCCTCGGGAAGAGTGAAAGACGCGCACGTTCATTTTCAGAGCTCCTAGACCTTCCTATAAGAAGTTAGCCAAAAAGTAGCTTCGAAAAACGCTTAGGTTAAGTTTCAGAGTTGCTTCTAATGTACCAAAGCTGGACTTAGACATAATTTCACTCTCACAACATTATGGCTGGTTGGAGACAGTCCGAACCACAAGTACCGGGTCCATGGTTCTGGCCGTATACTGGGGGGACGGGGACGACTCCCATTAACCCCTGACTATACCGGGGATACGCTTATCACAATGCCTTTCTGGTCTGTGCTGAAGCAGGGCATTCTGGCAGGCAAGTGGCTTGACCTTTATTAGTGAGCCTGGTTACCCCCTCTCGGAACCACAGACTTAGAAATCGCCAGCTCATATACAGTGCATAAAATATATTTATATATAAACCCTTATACACCATTTTAATAAAAAAATATCACAAAATTCTTCTAAGTCCCTCGGGAAGAGTGAAAGACGCGCACGTTCATTTTCAGAGCTCTTAGACCTTCCTATAAGAAGTTAGCCAAAAAGTAGCTTCGAAAAACGCTTAGGTTAAGTTTCAGAGTTGCTTCTAATGTACCAAAGCTGGACTTAGACATAATTTCACTCTCACAACATTATGGTTGGTTGGAGACAGTCCGAACCACAAGTACCGGGTCCATGGTTCTGGCCGTATACTGGGGGGACGGGGACGACTCCCATTAACCCCTGACTATACCGGGGATACGCTTATCACAATGCCTTTCTGGTCTGTGCTGAAGGAGGGAATTCTGGCAGCCAAGTTGCTTGACCTTTATTAGTGAGCCTGGTTACCCCCTCTCGGAACCACAGACTTAGAAATCGCCAGCTCATATACAGTGCATAAAATATATTTATATATATACCCTTATACACCATTTTTATAAAAAATATCACAAAATTCTTCTAAGTCCCTCGGGAAGAGTGAAAGACGCGCACGTTCATTTTCAGAGCTCCTAGACCTTCCTATAAGAAGTTAGCCAAAAAGTAGCTTCGAAAAACGCTTAGGTTAAGTTTCAGAGTTGCTTCTAATGTACCAAAGCTGGACTTAGACATAATTTCACTCTCACAACATTATGGCTGGTTGGAGACAGTCCGAACCACAAGTACCGGGTCCATGGTTCTGGCCGTATACTGGGGGGACGGGGACGACTCCCATTAACCCCTGACTATACCGGGGATACGCTTATCACAATGCCTTTCTGGTCTGTGCTGAAGCAGGGCATTCTGGCAGGCAAGTGGCTTGACCTTTATTAGTGAGCCTGGTTACCCCCTCTCGGAACCACAGACTTAGAAATCGCCAGCTCATATACAGTGCATAAAATATATTTATATATAAACCCTTATACACCATTTTAATAAAAAATATCACAAAATTCTTCTAAGTCCCTCGGGAAGAGTGAAAGACGAGCACGTTCATTTTCAGAGCTCTTAGACCTTCCTATAAGAAGTTAGCCAAAAAGTAGCTTCGAAAAACGCTTAGGTTAAGTTTCAGAGTTGCTTCTAATGTACCAAAGCTGGACTTAGACATAATTTCACTCTCACAACATTATGGCTGGTTGGAGACAGTCCGAACCACAAGTACCGGGTCCATGGTTCTGGCCGTATACTGGGGGGACGGGGACGACTCCCATTAACCCCTGACTATACCGGGGATACGCTTATCACAATGCCTTTCTGGTCTGTGCTGAAGCAGGGCATTCTGGCAGGCAAGTGGCTTGACCTTTATTAGTGAGCCTGGTTACCCCCTCTCGGAACCACAGACTTAGAAATCGCCAGCTCATATACAGTGCATAAAATATATTTATATATAAACCCTTATACACCATTTTAATAAAAAATATCACAAAATTCTTCTAAGTCCCTCGGGAAGAGTGAAAGACGAGCACGTTCATTTTCAGAGCTCTTAGACCTTCCTATAAGAAGTTAGCCAAAAAGTAGCTTCGAAAAACGCTTAGGTTAAGTTTCAGAGTTGCTTCTAATGTACCAAAGCTGGACTTTGACATAATTTCACTCTCACAACATTATGGCTGGTTGGAGACAGTCCGAACCACAAGTACCGGGTCCATGGTTCTGGCCGTATACTGGGGGGACGGGGACGACTCCCATTAACCCCTGACTATACCGGGGATACGCTTATCACAATGCCTTTCTGGTCTGTGCTGAAGCAGGGCATTCTGGCAGGCAAGTGGCTTGACCTTTATTAGTGAGCCTGGTTACCCCCTCTCGGAACCACAGACTTAGAAATCGCCAGCTCATATACAGTGCATAAAATATATTTATATATAAACCCTTATACACCATTTTAATAAAAAATATCACAAAATTCTTCTAAGTCCCTCGGGAAGAGTGAAAGACGCGCACGTTCATTTTCAGAGCTCCTAGACCTTCCTATAAGAAGTTAGCCAAAAAGTAGCTTCGAAAAACGCTTAGGTTAAGTTTCAGAGTTGCTTCTAATGTACCAAAGCTGGACTTAGACATAATTTCACTCTCACAACATTATGGCTGGTTGGAGACAGTCCGAACCACAAGTACCGGGTCCATGGTTCTGGCCGTATACTGGGGGGACGGGGACGACTCCCATTAACCCCTGACTATACCGGGGATACGCTTATCACAATACCTTTCTGGTCTGTGCTGAAGCAGGGCATTCTGGCAGGCAAGTGGCTTGACCTTTATTAGTGAGCCTGGTTACCCCCTCTCGGAACCACAGACTTAGAAATCGCCAGCTCATATACAGTGCATAAAATATATTTATATATAAACCCTTATACACCATTTTAATAAAAAATATCACAAAATTCTTCTAAGTCCCTCGGGAAGAGTGAAAGACGCGCACGTTCATTTTCAGAGCTCCTAGACCTTCCTATAAGAAGTTAGCCAAAAAGTAGCTTCGAAAAACGCTTAGGTTAAGTTTCAGAGTTGCTTCTAATGTACCAAAGCTGGACTTAGACATAATTTCACTCTCACAACATTATGGCTGGTTGGAGACAGTCCGAACCACAAGTACCGGGTCCATGGTTCTGGCCATATACTGGGGGGACGGGGACGACTCCCATTAACCCCTGACTATACCGGGGATACGCTTATCACAATACCTTTCTGGTCTGTGCTGAAGCAGGGCATTCTGGCAGGCAAGTGGCTTGACCTTTATTAGTGAGCCTGGTTACCCCCTCTCGGAACCACAGACTTAGAAATCGCCAGCTCATATACAGTGCATAAAATATATTTATATATAAACCCTTATACACCATTTTAATAAAAAATATCACAAAATTCTTCTAAGTCCCTCGGGAAGAGTGAAAGACGCGCACGTTCATTTTCAGAGCTCCTAGACCTTCCTATAAGAAGTTAGCCAAAAAGTAGCTTCGAAAAACGCTTAGGTTAAGTTTCAGAGTTGCTTCTAATGTACCAAAGCTGGACTTAGACATAATTTCACTCTCACAACATTATGGCTGGTTGGAGACAGTCCGAACCACAAGTACCGGGTCCATGGTTCTGGCCGTATACTGGGGGGACGGGGACGACTCCCATTAACCCCTGACTATACCGGGGATACGCTTATCACAGTGCCTTTCTGGTCTGTGCTGAAGCAGGGCATTCTGGCAGGCAAGTGGCTTGACCTTTATTAGTGAGCCTGGTTACCCCCTCTCGGAACCACAGACTTAGAAATCGCCAGCTCATATACAGTGCATAAAATATATTTATATATAAACCCTTATACACCATTTTAATAAAAAATATCACAAAATTCTTCTAAGTCCCTCGGGAAGAGTGAAAGACGCGCACGTTCATTTTCAGAGCTCCTAGACCTTCCTATAAGAAGTTAGCCAAAAAGTAGCTTCGAAAAACGCTTAGGTTAAGTTTCAGAGTTGCTTCTAATGTACCAAAGCTGGACTTAGACATAATTTCACTCTCACAACATTATGGCTGGTTGGAGACAGTCCGAACCACAAGTACCGGGTCCATGGTTCTGGCCGTATACTGGGGGGACGGGGACGACTCCCATTAACCCCTGACTATACCGGGGATACGCTTATCACAATGCCTTTCTGGTCTGTGCTGAAGCAGGGCATTCTGGCAGGCAAGTGGCTTGACCTTTATTAGTGAGCCTGGTTACCCCCTCTCGGAACCACAGACTTAGAAATCGCCAGCTCATATACAGTGCATAAAATATATTTATATATAAACCCTTATACACCATTTTAATAAAAAATATCACAAAATTCTTCTAAGTCCCTCGGGAAGAGTGAAAGACGAGCACGTTCATTTTCAGAGCTCTTAGACCTTCCTATAAGAAGTTAGCCAAAAAGTAGCTTCGAAAAACGCGTAGGTTAAGTTTCAGAGTTGCTTCTAATGTACCAAAGCTGGACTTAGACATAATTTCACTCTCACAACATTATGGCTGGTTGGAGACAGTCCGAACCACAAGTACCGGGTCCATGGTTCTGGCCGTATACTGGGGGGACGGGGACGACTCCCATTAACCCCTGACTATACCGGGGATACGCTTATCACAATGCCTTTCTGGTCTGTGCTGAAGCAGGGCATTCTGGCAGGCAAGTGGCTTGACCTTTATTAGTGAGCCTGGTTACCCCCTCTCGGAACCACAGACTTAGAAATCGCCAGCTCATATACAGTGCATAAAATATATTTATATATAAACCCTTATACACCATTTTAATAAAAAATATCACAAAATTCTTCTAAGTCCCTCGGGAAGAGTGAAAGACGAGCACGTTCATTTTCAGAGCTCTTAGACCTTCCTATAAGAAGTTAGCCAAAAAGTAGCTTCGAAAAACGCTTAGGTTAAGTTTCAGAGTTGCTTCTAATGTACCAAAGCTGGACTTAGACATAATTTCACTCTCACAACATTATGGCTGGTTGTAGACAGTCCGAACCACAAGTACCGGGTCCATGGTTCCGGCCGTATACTGGGGGGACGGGGACGACTCCCATTAACCCCTGACTATACCGGGGATACGCTTATCACAATGCCTTTCTGGTCTGTGCTGAAGCAGGGCATTCTGGCAGGCAAGTGGCTTGACCTTTATTAGTGAGCCTGGTTACCCCCTCTCGGAACCACAGACTTAGAAATCGCCAGCTCATATACAGTGCATAAAATATATTTATATATAAACCCTTATACACCATTTTAATAAAAAATATCACAAAATTCTTCTAAGTCCCTCGGGAAGAGTGAAAGACGCGCACGTTCATTTTCAGAGCTCTTAGACCTTCCTATAAGAAGTTAGCCAAAAAGTAGCTTCGAAAAACGCTTAGGTTAAGTTTCAGAGTTGCTTCTAATGTACCAAAGCTGGACTTAGACATAATTTCACTCTCACAACATTATGGCTGGTTGGAGACAGTCCGAACCACAAGTACCGGGTCCATGGTTCTGGCCGTATACTGGGGGGACGGGGACGACTCCCATTAACCCCTGACTATACCGGGGATACGCTTATCACAATGCCTTTCTGGTCTGTGCTGAAGCAGGGCATTCTGGCAGGCAAGTGGCTTGACCTTTATTAGTGAGCCTGGTTACCCCCTCTCGGAACCACAGACTTAGAAATCGCCAGCTCATATACAGTGCATAAAATATATTTATATATAAACCCTTATACACCATTTTAATAAAAAATATCACAAAATTCTTCTAAGTCCCTCGGGAAGAGTGAAAGACGAGCACGTTCATTTTCAGAGCTCTTAGACCTTCCTATAAGAAGTTAGCCAAAAAGTAGCTTCGAAAAACGCTTAGGTTAAGTTTCAGAGTTGCTTCTAATGTACCAAAGCTGGACTTTGACATAATTTCACTCTCACAACATTATGGCTGGTTGGAGACAGTCCGAACCACAAGTACCGGGTCCATGGTTCTGGCCGTATACTGGGGGGACGGGGACGACTCCCATTAACCCCTGACTATACCGGGGATACGCTTATCACAATGCCTTTCTGGTCTGTGCTGAAGCAGGGCATTCTGGCAGGCAAGTGGCTTGACCTTTATTAGTGAGCCTGGTTACCCCCTCTCGGAACCACAGACTTAGAAATCGCCAGCTCATATACAGTGCATAAAATATATTTATATATAAACCCTTATACACCATTTTAATAAAAAATATCACAAAATTCTTCTAAGTCCCTCGGGAAGAGTGAAAGACGCGCACGTTCATTTTCAGAGCTCCTAGACCTTCCTATAAGAAGTTAGCCAAAAAGTAGCTTCGAAAAACGCTTAGGTTAAGTTTCAGAGTTGCTTCTAATGTACCAAAGCTGGACTTAGACATAATTTCACTCTCACAACATTATGGCTGGTTGGAGACAGTCCGAACCACAAGTACCGGGTCCATGGTTCTGGCCGTATACTGGGGGGACGGGGACGACTCCCATTAACCCCTGACTATACCGGGGATACGCTTATCACAATGTCTTTCTGGTCTGTGCTGAAGCAGGGCATTCTGGCAGGCAAGTGGCTTGACCTTTATTAGTGAGCCTGGTTACCCCCTCTCGGAACCACAGACTTAGAAATCGCCAGCTCATATACAGTGCATAAAATATATTTATATATAAACCCTTATACACCATTTTAATAAAAAATATCACAAAATTCTTCTAAGTCCCTCGGGAAGAGTGAAAGACGCGCACGTTCATTTTCAGAGCTCCTAGACCTTCCTATAAGAAGTTAGCCAAAAAGTAGCTTCGAAAAACGCTTAGGTTAAGTTTCAGAGTTGCTTCTAATGTACCAAAGCTGGACTTAGACATAATTTCACTCTCACAACATTATGGCTGGTTGGAGACAGTCCGAACCACAAGTACCGGGTCCATGGTTCTGGCCGTATACTGGGGGGACGGGGACGACTCCCATTAACCCCTGACTATACCGGGGATACGCTTATCACAATGTCTTTCTGGTCTGTGCTGAAGCAGGGCATTCTGGCAGGCAAGTGGCTTGACCTTTATTAGTGAGCCTGGTTACCCCCTCTCGGAACCACAGACTTAGAAATCGCCAGCTCATATACAGTGCATAAAATATATTTATATATAAACCCTTATACACCATTTTAATAAAAAATATCACAAAATTCTTCTAAGTCCCTCGGGAAGAGTGAAAGACGCGCACGTTCATTTTCAGAGCTCTTAGACCTTCCTATAAGAAGTTAGCCAAAAAGTAGCTTCGAAAAACGCTTAGGTTAAGTTTCAGAGTTGCTTCTAATGTACCAAAGCTGGACTTAGACATAATTTCACTCTCACAACATTATGGCTGGTTGGAGACAGTCCGAACCACAAGTACCGGGTCCATGGTTCTGGCCGTATACTGGGGGGACGGGGACGACTCCCATTAACCCCTGACTATACCGGGGATACGCTTATCACAATGTCTTTCTGGTCTGTGCTGAAGCAGGGCATTCTGGCAGGCAAGTGGCTTGACCTTTATTAGTGAGCCTGGTTACCCCCTCTCGGAACCACAGACTTAGAAATCGCCAGCTCATATACAGTGCATAAAATATATTTATATATAAACCCTTATACACCATTTTAATAAAAAATATCACAAAATTCTTCTAAGTCCCTCGGGAAGAGTGAAAGACGCGCACGTTCATTTTCAGAGCTCCTAGACCTTCCTATAAGAAGTTAGCCAAAAAGTAGCTTCGAAAAACGCTTAGGTTAAGTTTCAGAGTTGCTTCTAATGTACCAAAGCTGGACTTAGACATAATTTCACTCTCACAACATTATGGCTGGTTGGAGACAGTCCGAACCACAAGTACCGGGTCCATGGTTCTGGCCGTATACTGGGGGGACGGGGACGACTCCCATTAACCCCTGACTATACCGGGGATACGCTTATCACAATGCCTTTCTGGTCTGTGCTGAAGCAGGGCATTCTGGCAGGCAAGTGGCTTGACCTTTATTAGTGAGCCTGGTTACCCCCTCTCGGAACCACAGACTTAGAAATCGCCAGCTCATATACAGTGCATAAAATATATTTATATATAAACCCTTATACACCATTTTAATAAAAAAATATCACAAAATTCTTCTAAGTCCCTCGGGAAGAGTGAAAGACGCGCACGTTCATTTTCAGAGCTCTTAGACCTTCCTATAAGAAGTTAGCCAAAAAGTAGCTTCGAAAAACGCTTAGGTTAAGTTTCAGAGTTGCTTCTAATGTACCAAAGCTGGACTTAGACATAATTTCACTCTCACAACATTATGGTTGGTTGGAGACAGTCCGAACCACAAGTACCGGGTCCATGGTTCTGGCCGTATACTGGGGGGACGGGGACGACTCCCATTAACCCCTGACTATACCGGGGATACGCTTATCACAATGCCTTTCTGGTCTGTGCTGAAGGAGGGAATTCTGGCAGCCAAGTTGCTTGACCTTTATTAGTGAGCCTGGTTACCCCCTCTCGGAACCACAGACTTAGAAATCGCCAGCTCATATACAGTGCATAAAATATATTTATATATATACCCTTATACACCATTTTTATAAAAAATATCACAAAATTCTTCTAAGTCCCTCGGGAAGAGTGAAAGACGCGCACGTTCATTTTCAGAGCTCCTAGACCTTCCTATAAGAAGTTAGCCAAAAAGTAGCTTCGAAAAACGCTTAGGTTAAGTTTCAGAGTTGCTTCTAATGTACCAAAGCTGGACTTAGACATAATTTCACTCTCACAACATTATGGCTGGTTGGAGACAGTCCGAACCACAAGTACCGGGTCCATGGTTCTGGCCGTATACTGGGGGGACGGGGACGACTCCCATTAACCCCTGACTATACCGGGGATACGCTTATCACAATGCCTTTCTGGTCTGTGCTGAAGCAGGGCATTCTGGCAGGCAAGTGGCTTGACCTTTATTAGTGAGCCTGGTTACCCCCTCTCGGAACCACAGACTTAGAAATCGCCAGCTCATATACAGTGCATAAAATATATTTATATATAAACCCTTATACACCATTTTAATAAAAAATATCACAAAATTCTTCTAAGTCCCTCGGGAAGAGTGAAAGACGAGCACGTTCATTTTCAGAGCTCTTAGACCTTCCTATAAGAAGTTAGCCAAAAAGTAGCTTCGAAAAACGCTTAGGTTAAGTTTCAGAGTTGCTTCTAATGTACCAAAGCTGGACTTTGACATAATTTCACTCTCACAACATTATGGCTGGTTGGAGACAGTCCGAACCACAAGTACCGGGTCCATGGTTCTGGCCGTATACTGGGGGGACGGGGACGACTCCCATTAACCCCTGACTATACCGGGGATACGCTTATCACAATGCCTTTCTGGTCTGTGCTGAAGCAGGGCATTCTGGCAGGCAAGTGGCTTGACCTTTATTAGTGAGCCTGGTTACCCCCTCTCGGAACCACAGACTTAGAAATCGCCAGCTCATATACAGTGCATAAAATATATTTATATATAAACCCTTATACACCATTTTAATAAAAAATATCACAAAATTCTTCTAAGTCCCTCGGGAAGAGTGAAAGACGCGCACGTTCATTTTCAGAGCTCCTAGACCTTCCTATAAGAAGTTAGCCAAAAAGTAGCTTCGAAAAACGCTTAGGTTAAGTTTCAGAGTTGCTTCTAATGTACCAAAGCTGGACTTAGACATAATTTCACTCTCACAACATTATGGCTGGTTGGAGACAGTCCGAACCACAAGTACCGGGTCCATGGTTCTGGCCGTATACTGGGGGGACGGGGACGACTCCCATTAACCCCTGACTATACCGGGGATACGCTTATCACAATACCTTTCTGGTCTGTGCTGAAGCAGGGCATTCTGGCAGGCAAGTGGCTTGACCTTTATTAGTGAGCCTGGTTACCCCCTCTCGGAACCACAGACTTAGAAATCGCCAGCTCATATACAGTGCATAAAATATATTTATATATAAACCCTTATACACCATTTTAATAAAAAATATCACAAAATTCTTCTAAGTCCCTCGGGAAGAGTGAAAGACGCGCACGTTCATTTTCAGAGCTCCTAGACCTTCCTATAAGAAGTTAGCCAAAAAGTAGCTTCGAAAAACGCTTAGGTTAAGTTTCAGAGTTGCTTCTAATGTACCAAAGCTGGACTTAGACATAATTTCACTCTCACAACATTATGGCTGGTTGGAGACAGTCCGAACCACAAGTACCGGGTCCATGGTTCTGGCCGTATACTGGGGGGACGGGGACGACTCCCATTAACCCCTGACTATACCGGGGATACGCTTATCACAGTGCCTTTCTGGTCTGTGCTGAAGCAGGGCATTCTGGCAGGCAAGTGGCTTGACCTTTATTAGTGAGCCTGGTTACCCCCTCTCGGAACCACAGACTTAGAAATCGCCAGCTCATATACAGTGCATAAAATATATTTATATATAAACCCTTATACACCATTTTAATAAAAAATATCACAAAATTCTTCTAAGTCCCTCGGGAAGAGTGAAAGACGCGCACGTTCATTTTCAGAGCTCCTAGACCTTCCTATAAGAAGTTAGCCAAAAAGTAGCTTCGAAAAACGCTTAGGTTAAGTTTCAGAGTTGCTTCTAATGTACCAAAGCTGGACTTAGACATAATTTCACTCTCACAACATTATGGCTGGTTGGAGACAGTCCGAACCACAAGTACCGGGTCCATGGTTCTGGCCGTATACTGGGGGGACGGGGACGACTCCCATTAACCCCTGACTATACCGGGGATACGCTTATCACAATGCCTTTCTGGTCTGTGCTGAAGCAGGGCATTCTGGCAGGCAAGTGGCTTGACCTTTATTAGTGAGCCTGGTTACCCCCTCTCGGAACCACAGACTTAGAAATCGCCAGCTCATATACAGTGCATAAAATATATTTATATATAAACCCTTATACACCATTTTAATAAAAAATATCACAAAATTCTTCTAAGTCCCTCGGGAAGAGTGAAAGACGAGCACGTTCATTTTCAGAGCTCTTAGACCTTCCTATAAGAAGTTAGCCAAAAAGTAGCTTCGAAAAACGCGTAGGTTAAGTTTCAGAGTTGCTTCTAATGTACCAAAGCTGGACTTAGACATAATTTCACTCTCACAACATTATGGCTGGTTGGAGACAGTCCGAACCACAAGTACCGGGTCCATGGTTCTGGCCGTATACTGGGGGGACGGGGACGACTCCCATTAACCCCTGACTATACCGGGGATACGCTTATCACAATGCCTTTCTGGTCTGTGCTGAAGCAGGGCATTCTGGCAGGCAAGTGGCTTGACCTTTATTAGTGAGCCTGGTTACCCCCTCTCGGAACCACAGACTTAGAAATCGCCAGCTCATATACAGTGCATAAAATATATTTATATATAAACCCTTATACACCATTTTAATAAAAAATATCACAAAATTCTTCTAAGTCCCTCGGGAAGAGTGAAAGACGAGCACGTTCATTTTCAGAGCTCTTAGACCTTCCTATAAGAAGTTAGCCAAAAAGTAGCTTCGAAAAACGCTTAGGTTAAGTTTCAGAGTTGCTTCTAATGTACCAAAGCTGGACTTAGACATAATTTCACTCTCACAACATTATGGCTGGTTGTAGACAGTCCGAACCACAAGTACCGGGTCCATGGTTCCGGCCGTATACTGGGGGGACGGGGACGACTCCCATTAACCCCTGACTATACCGGGGATACGCTTATCACAATGCCTTTCTGGTCTGTGCTGAAGCAGGGCATTCTGGCAGGCAAGTGGCTTGACCTTTATTAGTGAGCCTGGTTACCCCCTCTCGGAACCACAGACTTAGAAATCGCCAGCTCATATACAGTGCATAAAATATATTTATATATAAACCCTTATACACCATTTTAATAAAAAATATCACAAAATTCTTCTAAGTCCCTCGGGAAGAGTGAAAGACGCGCACGTTCATTTTCAGAGCTCTTAGACCTTCCTATAAGAAGTTAGCCAAAAAGTAGCTTCGAAAAACGCTTAGGTTAAGTTTCAGAGTTGCTTCTAATGTACCAAAGCTGGACTTAGACATAATTTCACTCTCACAACATTATGGCTGGTTGGAGACAGTCCGAACCACAAGTACCGGGTCCATGGTTCTGGCCGTATACTGGGGGGACGGGGACGACTCCCATTAACCCCTGACTATACCGGGGATACGCTTATCACAATGCCTTTCTGGTCTGTGCTGAAGCAGGGCATTCTGGCAGGCAAGTGGCTTGACCTTTATTAGTGAGCCTGGTTACCCCCTCTCGGAACCACAGACTTAGAAATCGCCAGCTCATATACAGTGCATAAAATATATTTATATATAAACCCTTATACACCATTTTAATAAAAAATATCACAAAATTCTTCTAAGTCCCTCGGGAAGAGTGAAAGACGAGCACGTTCATTTTCAGAGCTCTTAGACCTTCCTATAAGAAGTTAGCCAAAAAGTAGCTTCGAAAAACGCTTAGGTTAAGTTTCAGAGTTGCTTCTAATGTACCAAAGCTGGACTTTGACATAATTTCACTCTCACAACATTATGGCTGGTTGGAGACAGTCCGAACCACAAGTACCGGGTCCATGGTTCTGGCCGTATACTGGGGGGACGGGGACGACTCCCATTAACCCCTGACTATACCGGGGATACGCTTATCACAATGCCTTTCTGGTCTGTGCTGAAGCAGGGCATTCTGGCAGGCAAGTGGCTTGACCTTTATTAGTGAGCCTGGTTACCCCCTCTCGGAACCACAGACTTAGAAATCGCCAGCTCATATACAGTGCATAAAATATATTTATATATAAACCCTTATACACCATTTTAATAAAAAATATCACAAAATTCTTCTAAGTCCCTCGGGAAGAGTGAAAGACGCGCACGTTCATTTTCAGAGCTCCTAGACCTTCCTATAAGAAGTTAGCCAAAAAGTAGCTTCGAAAAACGCTTAGGTTAAGTTTCAGAGTTGCTTCTAATGTACCAAAGCTGGACTTAGACATAATTTCACTCTCACAACATTATGGCTGGTTGGAGACAGTCCGAACCACAAGTACCGGGTCCATGGTTCTGGCCGTATACTGGGGGGACGGGGACGACTCCCATTAACCCCTGACTATACCGGGGATACGCTTATCACAATGCCTTTCTGGTCTGTGCTGAAGCAGGGCATTCTGGCAGGCAAGTGGCTTGACCTTTATTAGTGAGCCTGGTTACCCCCTCTCGGAACCACAGACTTAGAAATCGCCAGCTCATATACAGTGCATAAAATATATTTATATATAAACCCTTATACACCATTTTAATAAAAAATATCACAAAATTCTTCTAAGTCCCTCGGGAAGAGTGAAAGACGCGCACGTTCATTTTCAGAGCTCCTAGACCTTCCTATAAGAAGTTAGCCAAAAAGTAGCTTCGAAAAACGCTTAGGTTAAGTTTCAGAGTTGCTTCTAATGTACCAAAGCTGGACTTAGACATAATTTCACTCTCACAACATTATGGCTGGTTGGAGACAGTCCGAACCACAAGTACCGGGTCCATGGTTCTGGCCGTATACTGGGGGGACGGGGACGACTCCCATTAACCCCTGACTATACCGGGGATACGCTTATCACAATGCCTTTCTGGTCTGTGCTGAAGCAGGGCATTCTGGCAGGCAAGTGGCTTGACCTTTATTAGTGAGCCTGGTTACCCCCTCTCGGAACCACAGACTTAGAAATCGCCAGCTCATATACAGTGCATAAAATATATTTATATATAAACCCTTATACACCATTTTAATAAAAAAATATCACAAAATTCTTCTAAGTCCCTCGGGAAGAGTGAAAGACGCGCACGTTCATTTTCAGAGCTCTTAGACCTTCCTATAAGAAGTTAGCCAAAAAGTAGCTTCGAAAAACGCTTAGGTTAAGTTTCAGAGTTGCTTCTAATGTACCAAAGCTGGACTTAGACATAATTTCACTCTCACAACATTATGGTTGGTTGGAGACAGTCCGAACCACAAGTACCGGGTCCATGGTTCTGGCCGTATACTGGGGGGACGGGGACGACTCCCATTAACCCCTGACTATACCGGGGATACGCTTATCACAATGCCTTTCTGGTCTGTGCTGAAGGAGGGAATTCTGGCAGCCAAGTTGCTTGACCTTTATTAGTGAGCCTGGTTACCCCCTCTCGGAACCACAGACTTAGAAATCGCCA
The DNA here is from genome assembly GCF_040206685.1 of Ascaphus truei. Taxonomy (NCBI): domain Eukaryota; kingdom Metazoa; phylum Chordata; class Amphibia; order Anura; family Ascaphidae; genus Ascaphus; species Ascaphus truei. The sequence goes on from NW_027454355.1 coordinate 663,877, forward strand.
GCTCATATACAGTGCATAAAATATATTTATATATATACCCTTATACACCATTTTTATAAAAAATATCACAAAATTCTTCTAAGTCCCTCGGGAAGAGTGAAAGACGCGCACGTTCATTTTCAGAGCTCCTAGACCTTCCTATAAGAAGTTAGCCAAAAAGTAGCTTCGAAAAACGCTTAGGTTAAGTTTCAGAGTTGCTTCTAATGTACCAAAGCTGGACTTAGACATAATTTCACTCTCACAACATTATGGCTGGTTGGAGACAGTCCGAACCACAAGTACCGGGTCCATGGTTCTGGCCGTATACTGGGGGGACGGGGACGACTCCCATTAACCCCTGACTATACCGGGGATACGCTTATCACAATGCCTTTCTGGTCTGTGCTGAAGCAGGGCATTCTGGCAGGCAAGTGGCTTGACCTTTATTAGTGAGCCTGGTTACCCCCTCTCGGAACCACAGACTTAGAAATCGCCAGCTCATATACAGTGCATAAAATATATTTATATATAAACCCTTATACACCATTTTAATAAAAAATATCACAAAATTCTTCTAAGTCCCTCGGGAAGAGTGAAAGACGCGCACGTTCATTTTCAGAGCTCTTAGACCTTCCTATAAGAAGTTAGCCAAAAAGTAGCTTCGAAAAACGCTTAGGTTAAGTTTCAGAGTTGCTTCTAATGTACCAAAGCTGGACTTAGACATAATTTCACTCTCACAACATTATGGCTGGTTGGAGACAGTCCGAACCACAAGTACCGGGTCCATGGTTCTGGCCGTATACTGGGGGGACGGGGACGACTCCCATTAACCCCTGACTATACCGGGGATACGCTTATCACAATGTCTTTCTGGTCTGTGCTGAAGCAGGGCATTCTGGCAGGCAAGTGGCTTGACCTTTATTAGTGAGCCTGGTTACCCCCTCTCGGAACCACAGACTTAGAAATCGCCAGCTCATATACAGTGCATAAAATATATTTATATATAAACCCTTATACACCATTTTAATAAAAAATATCACAAAATTCTTCTAAGTCCCTCGGGAAGAGTGAAAGACGCGCACGTTCATTTTCAGAGCTCCTAGACCTTCCTATAAGAAGTTAGCCAAAAAGTAGCTTCGAAAAACGCTTAGGTTAAGTTTCAGAGTTGCTTCTAATGTACCAAAGCTGGACTTAGACATAATTTCACTCTCACAACATTATGGCTGGTTGGAGACAGTCCGAACCACAAGTACCGGGTCCATGGTTCTGGCCGTATACTGGGGGGACGGGGACGACTCCCATTAACCCCTGACTATACCGGGGATACGCTTATCACAATGCCTTTCTGGTCTGTGCTGAAGCAGGGCATTCTGGCAGGCAAGTGGCTTGACCTTTATTAGTGAGCCTGGTTACCCCCTCTCGGAACCACAGACTTAGAAATCGCCAGCTCATATACAGTGCATAAAATATATTTATATATATACCCTTATACACCATTTTTATAAAAAATATCACAAAATTCTTCTAAGTCCCTCGGGAAGAGTGAAAGACGCGCACGTTCATTTTCAGAGCTCCTAGACCTTCCTATAAGAAGTTAGCCAAAAAGTAGCTTCGAAAAACGCTTAGGTTAAGTTTCAGAGTTGCTTCTAATGTACCAAAGCTGGACTTAGACATAATTTCACTCTCACAACATTATGGCTGGTTGGAGACAGTCCGAACCACAAGTACCGGGTCCATGGTTCTGGCCGTATACTGGGGGGACGGGGACGACTCCCATTAACCCCTGACTATACCGGGGATACGCTTATCACAATGCCTTTCTGGTCTGTGCTGAAGCAGGGCATTCTGGCAGGCAAGTGGCTTGACCTTTATTAGTGAGCCTGGTTACCCCCTCTCGGAACCACAGACTTAGAAATCGCCAGCTCATATACAGTGCATAAAATATATTTATATATAAACCCTTATACACCATTTTAATAAAAAATATCACAAAATTCTTCTAAGTCCCTCGGGAAGAGTGAAAGACGAGCACGTTCATTTTCAGAGCTCTTAGACCTTCCTATAAGAAGTTAGCCAAAAAGTAGCTTCGAAAAACGCTTAGGTTAAGTTTCAGAGTTGCTTCTAATGTACCAAAGCTGGACTTAGACATAATTTCACTCTCACAACATTATGGCTGGTTGGAGACAGTCCGAACCACAAGTACCGGGTCCATGGTTCTGGCCGTATACTGGGGGGACGGGGACGACTCCCATTAACCCCTGACTATACCGGGGATACGCTTATCACAATGCCTTTCTGGTCTGTGCTGAAGCAGGGCATTCTGGCAGGCAAGTGGCTTGACCTTTATTAGTGAGCCTGGTTACCCCCTCTCGGAACCACAGACTTAGAAATCGCCAGCTCATATACAGTGCATAAAATATATTTATATATAAACCCTTATACACCATTTTAATAAAAAATATCACAAAATTCTTCTAAGTCCCTCGGGAAGAGTGAAAGACGAGCACGTTCATTTTCAGAGCTCTTAGACCTTCCTATAAGAAGTTAGCCAAAAAGTAGCTTCGAAAAACGCTTAGGTTAAGTTTCAGAGTTGCTTCTAATGTACCAAAGCTGGACTTTGACATAATTTCACTCTCACAACATTATGGCTGGTTGGAGACAGTCCGAACCACAAGTACCGGGTCCATGGTTCTGGCCGTATACTGGGGGGACGGGGACGACTCCCATTAACCCCTGACTATACCGGGGATACGCTTATCACAATGCCTTTCTGGTCTGTGCTGAAGCAGGGCATTCTGGCAGGCAAGTGGCTTGACCTTTATTAGTGAGCCTGGTTACCCCCTCTCGGAACCACAGACTTAGAAATCGCCAGCTCATATACAGTGCATAAAATATATTTATATATAAACCCTTATACACCATTTTAATAAAAAATATCACAAAATTCTTCTAAGTCCCTCGGGAAGAGTGAAAGACGCGCACGTTCATTTTCAGAGCTCCTAGACCTTCCTATAAGAAGTTAGCCAAAAAGTAGCTTCGAAAAACGCTTAGGTTAAGTTTCAGAGTTGCTTCTAATGTACCAAAGCTGGACTTAGACATAATTTCACTCTCACAACATTATGGCTGGTTGGAGACAGTCCGAACCACAAGTACCGGGTCCATGGTTCTGGCCGTATACTGGGGGGACGGGGACGACTCCCATTAACCCCTGACTATACCGGGGATACGCTTATCACAATACCTTTCTGGTCTGTGCTGAAGCAGGGCATTCTGGCAGGCAAGTGGCTTGACCTTTATTAGTGAGCCTGGTTACCCCCTCTCGGAACCACAGACTTAGAAATCGCCAGCTCATATACAGTGCATAAAATATATTTATATATAAACCCTTATACACCATTTTAATAAAAAATATCACAAAATTCTTCTAAGTCCCTCGGGAAGAGTGAAAGACGCGCACGTTCATTTTCAGAGCTCCTAGACCTTCCTATAAGAAGTTAGCCAAAAAGTAGCTTCGAAAAACGCTTAGGTTAAGTTTCAGAGTTGCTTCTAATGTACCAAAGCTGGACTTAGACATAATTTCACTCTCACAACATTATGGCTGGTTGGAGACAGTCCGAACCACAAGTACCGGGTCCATGGTTCTGGCCGTATACTGGGGGGACGGGGACGACTCCCATTAACCCCTGACTATACCGGGGATACGCTTATCACAATGCCTTTCTGGTCTGTGCTGAAGCAGGGCATTCTGGCAGGCAAGTGGCTTGACCTTTATTAGTGAGCCTGGTTACCCCCTCTCGGAACCACAGACTTAGAAATCGCCAGCTCATATACAGTGCATAAAATATATTTATATATAAACCCTTATACACCATTTTAATAAAAAATATCACAAAATTCTTCTAAGTCCCTCGGGAAGAGTGAAAGACGCGCACGTTCATTTTCAGAGCTCCTAGACCTTCCTATAAGAAGTTAGCCAAAAAGTAGCTTCGAAAAACGCTTAGGTTAAGTTTCAGAGTTGCTTCTAATGTACCAAAGCTGGACTTAGACATAATTTCACTCTCACAACATTATGGCTGGTTGGAGACAGTCCGAACCACAAGTACCGGGTCCATGGTTCTGGCCGTATACTGGGGGGACGGGGACGACTCCCATTAACCCCTGACTATACCGGGGATACGCTTATCACAATGCCTTTCTGGTCTGTGCTGAAGCAGGGCATTCTGGCAGGCAAGTGGCTTGACCTTTATTAGTGAGCCTGGTTACCCCCTCTCGGAACCACAGACTTAGAAATCGCCAGCTCATATACAGTGCATAAAATATATTTATATATAAACCCTTATACACCATTTTAATAAAAAATATCACAAAATTCTTCTAAGTCCCTCGGGAAGAGTGAAAGACGAGCACGTTCATTTTCAGAGCTCTTAGACCTTCCTATAAGAAGTTAGCCAAAAAGTAGCTTCGAAAAACGCGTAGGTTAAGTTTCAGAGTTGCTTCTAATGTACCAAAGCTGGACTTAGACATAATTTCACTCTCACAACATTATGGCTGGTTGGAGACAGTCCGAACCACAAGTACCGGGTCCATGGTTCTGGCCGTATACTGGGGGGACGGGGACGACTCCCATTAACCCCTGACTATACCGGGGATACGCTTATCACAATGCCTTTCTGGTCTGTGCTGAAGCAGGGCATTCTGGCAGGCAAGTGGCTTGACCTTTATTAGTGAGCCTGGTTACCCCCTCTCGGAACCACAGACTTAGAAATCGCCAGCTCATATACAGTGCATAAAATATATTTATATATAAACCCTTATACACCATTTTAATAAAAAATATCACAAAATTCTTCTAAGTCCCTCGGGAAGAGTGAAAGACGAGCACGTTCATTTTCAGAGCTCTTAGACCTTCCTATAAGAAGTTAGCCAAAAAGTAGCTTCGAAAAACGCTTAGGTTAAGTTTCAGAGTTGCTTCTAATGTACCAAAGCTGGACTTAGACATAATTTCACTCTCACAACATTATGGCTGGTTGTAGACAGTCCGAACCACAAGTACCGGGTCCATGGTTCCGGCCGTATACTGGGGGGACGGGGACGACTCCCATTAACCCCTGACTATACCGGGGATACGCTTATCACAATGCCTTTCTGGTCTGTGCTGAAGCAGGGCATTCTGGCAGGCAAGTGGCTTGACCTTTATTAGTGAGCCTGGTTACCCCCTCTCGGAACCACAGACTTAGAAATCGCCAGCTCATATACAGTGCATAAAATATATTTATATATAAACCCTTATACACCATTTTAATAAAAAATATCACAAAATTCTTCTAAGTCCCTCGGGAAGAGTGAAAGACGCGCACGTTCATTTTCAGAGCTCTTAGACCTTCCTATAAGAAGTTAGCCAAAAAGTAGCTTCGAAAAACGCTTAGGTTAAGTTTCAGAGTTGCTTCTAATGTACCAAAGCTGGACTTAGACATAATTTCACTCTCACAACATTATGGCTGGTTGGAGACAGTCCGAACCACAAGTACCGGGTCCATGGTTCTGGCCGTATACTGGGGGGACGGGGACGACTCCCATTAACCCCTGACTATACCGGGGATACGCTTATCACAATGCCTTTCTGGTCTGTGCTGAAGCAGGGCATTCTGGCAGGCAAGTGGCTTGACCTTTATTAGTGAGCCTGGTTACCCCCTCTCGGAACCACAGACTTAGAAATCGCCAGCTCATATACAGTGCATAAAATATATTTATATATAAACCCTTATACACCATTTTAATAAAAAATATCACAAAATTCTTCTAAGTCCCTCGGGAAGAGTGAAAGACGAGCACGTTCATTTTCAGAGCTCTTAGACCTTCCTATAAGAAGTTAGCCAAAAAGTAGCTTCGAAAAACGCTTAGGTTAAGTTTCAGAGTTGCTTCTAATGTACCAAAGCTGGACTTTGACATAATTTCACTCTCACAACATTATGGCTGGTTGGAGACAGTCCGAACCACAAGTACCGGGTCCATGGTTCTGGCCGTATACTGGGGGGACGGGGACGACTCCCATTAACCCCTGACTATACCGGGGATACGCTTATCACAATGCCTTTCTGGTCTGTGCTGAAGCAGGGCATTCTGGCAGGCAAGTGGCTTGACCTTTATTAGTGAGCCTGGTTACCCCCTCTCGGAACCACAGACTTAGAAATCGCCAGCTCATATACAGTGCATAAAATATATTTATATATAAACCCTTATACACCATTTTAATAAAAAATATCACAAAATTCTTCTAAGTCCCTCGGGAAGAGTGAAAGACGCGCACGTTCATTTTCAGAGCTCCTAGACCTTCCTATAAGAAGTTAGCCAAAAAGTAGCTTCGAAAAACGCTTAGGTTAAGTTTCAGAGTTGCTTCTAATGTACCAAAGCTGGACTTAGACATAATTTCACTCTCACAACATTATGGCTGGTTGGAGACAGTCCGAACCACAAGTACCGGGTCCATGGTTCTGGCCGTATACTGGGGGGACGGGGACGACTCCCATTAACCCCTGACTATACCGGGGATACGCTTATCACAATACCTTTCTGGTCTGTGCTGAAGCAGGGCATTCTGGCAGGCAAGTGGCTTGACCTTTATTAGTGAGCCTGGTTACCCCCTCTCGGAACCACAGACTTAGAAATCGCCAGCTCATATACAGTGCATAAAATATATTTATATATAAACCCTTATACACCATTTTAATAAAAAATATCACAAAATTCTTCTAAGTCCCTCGGGAAGAGTGAAAGACGCGCACGTTCATTTTCAGAGCTCCTAGACCTTCCTATAAGAAGTTAGCCAAAAAGTAGCTTCGAAAAACGCTTAGGTTAAGTTTCAGAGTTGCTTCTAATGTACCAAAGCTGGACTTAGACATAATTTCACTCTCACAACATTATGGCTGGTTGGAGACAGTCCGAACCACAAGTACCGGGTCCATGGTTCTGGCCGTATACTGGGGGGACGGGGACGACTCCCATTAACCCCTGACTATACCGGGGATACGCTTATCACAATGCCTTTCTGGTCTGTGCTGAAGCAGGGCATTCTGGCAGGCAAGTGGCTTGACCTTTATTAGTGAGCCTGGTTACCCCCTCTCGGAACCACAGACTTAGAAATCGCCAGCTCATATACAGTGCATAAAATATATTTATATATAAACCCTTATACACCATTTTAATAAAAAATATCACAAAATTCTTCTAAGTCCCTCGGGAAGAGTGAAAGACGCGCACGTTCATTTTCAGAGCTCCTAGACCTTCCTATAAGAAGTTAGCCAAAAAGTAGCTTCGAAAAACGCTTAGGTTAAGTTTCAGAGTTGCTTCTAATGTACCAAAGCTGGACTTAGACATAATTTCACTCTCACAACATTATGGCTGGTTGGAGACAGTCCGAACCACAAGTACCGGGTCCATGGTTCTGGCCGTATACTGGGGGGACGGGGACGACTCCCATTAACCCCTGACTATACCGGGGATACGCTTATCACAATACCTTTCTGGTCTGTGCTGAAGCAGGGCATTCTGGCAGGCAAGTGGCTTGACCTTTATTAGTGAGCCTGGTTACCCCCTCTCGGAACCACAGACTTAGAAATCGCCAGCTCATATACAGTGCATAAAATATATTTATATATAAACCCTTATACACCATTTTAATAAAAAATATCACAAAATTCTTCTAAGTCCCTCGGGAAGAGTGAAAGACGCGCACGTTCATTTTCAGAGCTCCTAGACCTTCCTATAAGAAGTTAGCCAAAAAGTAGCTTCGAAAAACGCTTAGGTTAAGTTTCAGAGTTGCTTCTAATGTACCAAAGCTGGACTTAGACATAATTTCACTCTCACAACATTATGGCTGGTTGGAGACAGTCCGAACCACAAGTACCGGGTCCATGGTTCTGGCCGTATACTGGGGGGACGGGGACGACTCCCATTAACCCCTGACTATACCGGGGATACGCTTATCACAATGCCTTTCTGGTCTGTGCTGAAGCAGGGCATTCTGGCAGGCAAGTGGCTTGACCTTTATTAGTGAGCCTGGTTACCCCCTCTCGGAACCACAGACTTAGAAATCGCCAGCTCATATACAGTGCATAAAATATATTTATATATAAACCCTTATACACCATTTTAATAAAAAATATCACAAAATTCTTCTAAGTCCCTCGGGAAGAGTGAAAGACGCGCACGTTCATTTTCAGAGCTCCTAGACCTTCCTATAAGAAGTTAGCCAAAAAGTAGCTTCGAAAAACGCTTAGGTTAAGTTTCAGAGTTGCTTCTAATGTACCAAAGCTGGACTTAGACATAATTTCACTCTCACAACATTATGGTTGGTTGGAGACAGTCCGAACCACAAGTACCGGGTCCATGGTTCTGGCCGTATACTGGGGGGACGGGGACGACTCCCATTAACCCCTGACTATACCGGGGATACGCTTATCACAATACCTTTCTGGTCTGTGCTGAAGCAGGGCATTCTGGCAGGCAAGTGGCTTGACCTTTATTAGTGAGCCTGGTTACCCCCTCTCGGAACCACAGACTTAGAAATCGCCAGCTCATATACAGTGCATAAAATATATATATATATAAACCCTTATACACCATTTTAATAAAAAATATCACAAAATTCTTCTAAGTCCCTCGGGAAGAGTGAAAGACGAGCACGTTCATTTTCAGAGCTCTTAGACCTTCCTATAAGAAGTTAGCCAAAAAGTAGCTTCGAAAAACGCTTAGGTTAAGTTTCAGAGTTGCTTCTAATGTACCAAAGCTGGACTTAGACATAATTTCACTCTCACAACATTATGGCTGGTTGGAGACAGTCCGAACCACAAGTACCGGGTCCATGGTTCTGGCCGTATACTGGGGGGACGGGGACGACTCCCATTAACCCCTGACTATACCGGGGATACGCTTATCACAATGCCTTTCTGGTCTGTGCTGAAGGAGGGAATTCTGGCAGCCAAGTTGCTTGACCTTTATTAGTGAGCCTGGTTACCCCCTCTCGGAACCACAGACTTAGAAATCGCCAGCTCATATACAGTGCATAAAATATATTTATATATATACCCTTATACACCATTTTTATAAAAAATATCACAAAATTCTTCTAAGTCCCTCGGGAAGAGTGAAAGACGCGCACGTTCATTTTCAGAGCTCCTAGACCTTCCTATAAGAAGTTAGCCAAAAAGTAGCTTCGAAAAACGCTTAGGTTAAGTTTCAGAGTTGCTTCTAATGTACCAAAGCTGGACTTAGACATAATTTCACTCTCACAACATTATGGCTGGTTGGAGACAGTCCGAACCACAAGTACCGGGTCCATGGTTCTGGCCGTATACTGGGGGGACGGGGACGACTCCCATTAACCCCTGACTATACCGGGGATACGCTTATCACAATACCTTTCTGGTCTGTGCTGAAGCAGGGCATTCTGGCAGGCAAGTGGCTTGACCTTTATTAGTGAGCCTGGTTACCCCCTCTCGGAACCACAGACTTAGAAATCGCCAGCTCATATACAGTGCATAAAATATATTTATATATAAACCCTTATACACCATTTTAATAAAAAATATCACAAAATTCTTCTAAGTCCCTCGGGAAGAGTGAAAGACGCGCACGTTCATTTTCAGAGCTCCTAGACCTTCCTATAAGAAGTTAGCCAAAAAGTAGCTTCGAAAAACGCTTAGGTTAAGTTTCAGAGTTGCTTCTAATGTACCAAAGCTGGACTTAGACATAATTTCACTCTCACAACATTATGGCTGGTTGGAGACAGTCCGAACCACAAGTACCGGGTCCATGGTTCTGGCCGTATACTGGGGGGACGGGGACGACTCCCATTAACCCCTGACTATACCGGGGATACGCTTATCACAATGCCTTTCTGGTCTGTGCTGAAGCAGGGCATTCTGGCAGGCAAGTGGCTTGACCTTTATTAGTGAGCCTGGTTACCCCCTCTCGGAACCACAGACTTAGAAATCGCCAGCTCATATACAGTGCATAAAATATATTTATATATAAACCCTTATACACCATTTTAATAAAAAATATCACAAAATTCTTCTAAGTCCCTCGGGAAGAGTGAAAGACGCGCACGTTCATTTTCAGAGCTCCTAGACCTTCCTATAAGAAGTTAGCCAAAAAGTAGCTTCGAAAAACGCTTAGGTTAAGTTTCAGAGTTGCTTCTAATGTACCAAAGCTGGACTTAGACATAATTTCACTCTCACAACATTATGGCTGGTTGGAGACAGTCCGAACCACAAGTACCGGGTCCATGGTTCTGGCCGTATACTGGGGGGACGGGGACGACTCCCATTAACCCCTGACTATACCGGGGATACGCTTATCACAATACCTTTCTGGTCTGTGCTGAAGCAGGGCATTCTGGCAGGCAAGTGGCTTGACCTTTATTAGTGAGCCTGGTTACCCCCTCTCGGAACCACAGACTTAGAAATCGCCAGCTCATATACAGTGCATAAAATATATTTATATATAAACCCTTATACACCATTTTAATAAAAAATATCACAAAATTCTTCTAAGTCCCTCGGGAAGAGTGAAAGACGCGCACGTTCATTTTCAGAGCTCCTAGACCTTCCTATAAGAAGTTAGCCAAAAAGTAGCTTCGAAAAACGCTTAGGTTAAGTTTCAGAGTTGCTTCTAATGTACCAAAGCTGGACTTAGACATAATTTCACTCTCACAACATTATGGCTGGTTGGAGACAGTCCGAACCACAAGTACCGGGTCCATGGTTCTGGCCGTATACTGGGGGGACGGGGACGACTCCCATTAACCCCTGACTATACCGGGGATACGCTTATCACAATGCCTTTCTGGTCTGTGCTGAAGCAGGGCATTCTGGCAGGCAAGTGGCTTGACCTTTATTAGTGAGCCTGGTTACCCCCTCTCGGAACCACAGACTTAGAAATCGCCAGCTCATATACAGTGCATAAAATATATTTATATATAAACCCTTATACACCATTTTAATAAAAAATATCACAAAATTCTTCTAAGTCCCTCGGGAAGAGTGAAAGACGCGCACGTTCATTTTCAGAGCTCCTAGACCTTCCTATAAGAAGTTAGCCAAAAAGTAGCTTCGAAAAACGCTTAGGTTAAGTTTCAGAGTTGCTTCTAATGTACCAAAGCTGGACTTAGACATAATTTCACTCTCACAACATTATGGTTGGTTGGAGACAGTCCGAACCACAAGTACCGGGTCCATGGTTCTGGCCGTATACTGGGGGGACGGGGACGACTCCCATTAACCCCTGACTATACCGGGGATACGCTTATCACAATACCTTTCTGGTCTGTGCTGAAGCAGGGCATTCTGGCAGGCAAGTGGCTTGACCTTTATTAGTGAGCCTGGTTACCCCCTCTCGGAACCACAGACTTAGAAATCGCCAGCTCATATACAGTGCATAAAATATATATATATATAAACCCTTATACACCATTTTAATAAAAAATATCACAAAATTCTTCTAAGTCCCTCGGGAAGAGTGAAAGACGAGCACGTTCATTTTCAGAGCTCTTAGACCTTCCTATAAGAAGTTAGCCAAAAAGTAGCTTCGAAAAACGCTTAGGTTAAGTTTCAGAGTTGCTTCTAATGTACCAAAGCTGGACTTAGACATAATTTCACTCTCACAACATTATGGCTGGTTGGAGACAGTCCGAACCACAAGTACCGGGTCCATGGTTCTGGCCGTATACTGGGGGGACGGGGACGACTCCCATTAACCCCTGACTATACCGGGGATACGCTTATCACAATGCCTTTCTGGTCTGTGCTGAAGGAGGGAATTCTGGCAGCCAAGTTGCTTGACCTTTATTAGTGAGCCTGGTTACCCCCTCTCGGAACCACAGACTTAGAAATCGCCAGCTCATATACAGTGCATAAAATATATTTATATATATACCCTTATACACCATTTTTATAAAAAATATCACAAAATTCTTCTAAGTCCCTCGGGAAGAGTGAAAGACGCGCACGTTCATTTTCAGAGCTCCTAGACCTTCCTATAAGAAGTTAGCCAAAAAGTAGCTTCGAAAAACGCTTAGGTTAAGTTTCAGAGTTGCTTCTAATGTACCAAAGCTGGACTTAGACATAATTTCACTCTCACAACATTATGGCTGGTTGGAGACAGTCCGAACCACAAGTACCGGGTCCATGGTTCTGGCCGTATACTGGGGGGACGGGGACGACTCCCATTAACCCCTGACTATACCGGGGATACGCTTATCACAATACCTTTCTGGTCTGTGCTGAAGCAGGGCATTCTGGCAGGCAAGTGGCTTGACCTTTATTAGTGAGCCTGGTTACCCCCTCTCGGAACCACAGACTTAGAAATCGCCAGCTCATATACAGTGCATAAAATATATTTATATATAAACCCTTATACACCATTTTAATAAAAAATATCACAAAATTCTTCTAAGTCCCTCGGGAAGAGTGAAAGACGCGCACGTTCATTTTCAGAGCTCCTAGACCTTCCTATAAGAAGTTAGCCAAAAAGTAGCTTCGAAAAACGCTTAGGTTAAGTTTCAGAGTTGCTTCTAATGTACCAAAGCTGGACTTAGACATAATTTCACTCTCACAACATTATGGCTGGTTGGAGACAGTCCGAACCACAAGTACCGGGTCCATGGTTCTGGCCGTATACTGGGGGGACGGGGACGACTCCCATTAACCCCTGACTATACCGGGGATACGCTTATCACAATGCCTTTCTGGTCTGTGCTGAAGCAGGGCATTCTGGCAGGCAAGTGGCTTGACCTTTATTAGTGAGCCTGGTTACCCCCTCTCGGAACCACAGACTTAGAAATCGCCAGCTCATATACAGTGCATAAAATATATTTATATATAAACCCTTATACACCATTTTAATAAAAAATATCACAAAATTCTTCTAAGTCCCTCGGGAAGAGTGAAAGACGCGCACGTTCATTTTCAGAGCTCCTAGACCTTCCTATAAGAAGTTAGCCAAAAAGTAGCTTCGAAAAACGCTTAGGTTAAGTTTCAGAGTTGCTTCTAATGTACCAAAGCTGGACTTAGACATAATTTCACTCTCACAACATTATGGCTGGTTGGAGACAGTCCGAACCACAAGTACCGGGTCCATGGTTCTGGCCGTATACTGGGGGGACGGGGACGACTCCCATTAACCCCTGACTATACCGGGGATACGCTTATCACAATACCTTTCTGGTCTGTGCTGAAGCAGGGCATTCTGGCAGGCAAGTGGCTTGACCTTTATTAGTGAGCCTGGTTACCCCCTCTCGGAACCACAGACTTAGAAATCGCCAGCTCATATACAGTGCATAAAATATATTTATATATAAACCCTTATACACCATTTTAATAAAAAATATCACAAAATTCTTCTAAGTCCCTCGGGAAGAGTGAAAGACGCGCACGTTCATTTTCAGAGCTCCTAGACCTTCCTATAAGAAGTTAGCCAAAAAGTAGCTTCGAAAAACGCTTAGGTTAAGTTTCAGAGTTGCTTCTAATGTACCAAAGCTGGACTTAGACATAATTTCACTCTCACAACATTATGGCTGGTTGGAGACAGTCCGAACCACAAGTACCGGGTCCATGGTTCTGGCCGTATACTGGGGGGACGGGGACGACTCCCATTAACCCCTGACTATACCGGGGATACGCTTATCACAATGCCTTTCTGGTCTGTGCTGAAGCAGGGCATTCTGGCAGGCAAGTGGCTTGACCTTTATTAGTGAGCCTGGTTACCCCCTCTCGGAACCACAGACTTAGAAATCGCCAGCTCATATACAGTGCATAAAATATATTTATATATAAACCCTTATACACCATTTTAATAAAAAATATCACAAAATTCTTCTAAGTCCCTCGGGAAGAGTGAAAGACGCGCACGTTCATTTTCAGAGCTCCTAGACCTTCCTATAAGAAGTTAGCCAAAAAGTAGCTTCGAAAAACGCTTAGGTTAAGTTTCAGAGTTGCTTCTAATGTACCAAAGCTGGACTTAGACATAATTTCACTCTCACAACATTATGGTTGGTTGGAGACAGTCCGAACCACAAGTACCGGGTCCATGGTTCTGGCCGTATACTGGGGGGACGGGGACGACTCCCATTAACCCCTGACTATACCGGGGATACGCTTATCACAATACCTTTCTGGTCTGTGCTGAAGCAGGGCATTCTGGCAGGCAAGTGGCTTGACCTTTATTAGTGAGCCTGGTTACCCCCTCTCGGAACCACAGACTTAGAAATCGCCAGCTCATATACAGTGCATAAAATATATATATATATAAACCCTTATACACCATTTTAATAAAAAATATCACAAAATTCTTCTAAGTCCCTCGGGAAGAGTGAAAGACGAGCACGTTCATTTTCAGAGCTCTTAGACCTTCCTATAAGAAGTTAGCCAAAAAGTAGCTTCGAAAAACGCTTAGGTTAAGTTTCAGAGTTGCTTCTAATGTACCAAAGCTGGACTTAGACATAATTTCACTCTCACAACATTATGGCTGGTTGGAGACAGTCCGAACCACAAGTACCGGGTCCATGGTTCTGGCCGTATACTGGGGGGACGGGGACGACTCCCATTAACCCCTGACTATACCGGGGATACGCTTATCACAATGCCTTTCTGGTCTGTGCTGAAGGAGGGAATTCTGGCAGCCAAGTTGCTTGACCTTTATTAGTGAGCCTGGTTACCCCCTCTCGGAACCACAGACTTAGAAATCGCCAGCTCATATACAGTGCATAAAATATATTTATATATATACCCTTATACACCATTTTTATAAAAAATATCACAAAATTCTTCTAAGTCCCTCGGGAAGAGTGAAAGACGCGCACGTTCATTTTCAGAGCTCCTAGACCTTCCTATAAGAAGTTAGCCAAAAAGTAGCTTCGAAAAACGCTTAGGTTAAGTTTCAGAGTTGCTTCTAATGTACCAAAGCTGGACTTAGACATAATTTCACTCTCACAACATTATGGCTGGTTGGAGACAGTCCGAACCACAAGTACCGGGTCCATGGTTCTGGCCGTATACTGGGGGGACGGGGACGACTCCCATTAACCCCTGACTATACCGGGGATACGCTTATCACAATGCCTTTCTGGTCTGTGCTGAAGCAGGGCATTCTGGCAGGCAAGTGGCTTGACCTTTATTAGTGAGCCTGGTTACCCCCTCTCGGAACCACAGACTTAGAAATCGCCAGCTCATATACAGTGCATAAAATATATTTATATATAAACCCTTATACACCATTTTAATAAAAAATATCACAAAATTCTTCTAAGTCCCTCGGGAAGAGTGAAAGACGAGCACGTTCATTTTCAGAGCTCTTAGACCTTCCTATAAGAAGTTAGCCAAAAAGTAGCTTCGAAAAACGCTTAGGTTAAGTTTCAGAGTTGCTTCTAATGTACCAAAGCTGGACTTAGACATAATTTCACTCTCACAACATTATGGCTGGTTGGAGACAGTCCGAACCACAAGTACCGGGTCCATGGTTCTGGCCGTATACTGGGGGGACGGGGACGACTCCCATTAACCCCTGACTATACCGGGGATACGCTTATCACAATGCCTTTCTGGTCTGTGCTGAAGCAGGGCATTCTGGCAGGCAAGTGGCTTGACCTTTATTAGTGAGCCTGGTTACCCCCTCTCGGAACCACAGACTTAGAAATCGCCAGCTCATATACAGTGCATAAAATATATTTATATATAAACCCTTATACACCATTTTAATAAAAAATATCACAAAATTCTTCTAAGTCCCTCGGGAAGAGTGAAAGACGAGCACGTTCATTTTCAGAGCTCTTAGACCTTCCTATAAGAAGTTAGCCAAAAAGTAGCTTCGAAAAACGCTTAGGTTAAGTTTCAGAGTTGCTTCTAATGTACCAAAGCTGGACTTTGACATAATTTCACTCTCACAACATTATGGCTGGTTGGAGACAGTCCGAACCACAAGTACCGGGTCCATGGTTCTGGCCGTATACTGGGGGGACGGGGACGACTCCCATTAACCCCTGACTATACCGGGGATACGCTTATCACAATGCCTTTCTGGTCTGTGCTGAAGCAGGGCATTCTGGCAGGCAAGTGGCTTGACCTTTATTAGTGAGCCTGGTTACCCCCTCTCGGAACCACAGACTTAGAAATCGCCAGCTCATATACAGTGCATAAAATATATTTATATATATACCCTTATACACCATTTTTATAAAAAAAATCACAAAATTCTTCTAAGTCCCTCGGGAAGAGTGAAAGACGCGCACGTTCATTTTCAGAGCTCCTAGACCTTCCTATAAGAAGTTAGCCAAAAAGTAGCTTCGAAAAACGCTTAGGTTAAGTTTCAGAGTTGCTTCTAATGTACCAAAGCTGGACTTAGACATAATTTCACTCTCACAACATTATGGCTGGTTGGAGACAGTCCGAACCACAAGTACCGGGTCCATGGTTCTGGCCGTATACTGGGGGGACGGGGACGACTCCCATTAACCCCTGACTATACCGGGGATACGCTTATCACAATGCCTTTCTGGTCTGTGCTGAAGCAGGGCATTCTGGCAGGCAAGTGGCTTGACCTTTATTAGTGAGCCTGGTTACCCCCTCTCGGAACCACAGACTTAGAAATCGCCAGCTCATATACAGTGCATAAAATATATTTATATATAAACCCTTATACACCATTTTAATAAAAAATATCACAAAATTCTTCTAAGTCCCTCGGGAAGAGTAAAAGACGCGCACGTTCATTTTCAGAGCTCCTAGACCTTCCTATAAGAAGTTAGCCAAAAAGTAGCTTCGAAAAACGCTTAGGTTAAGTTTCAGAGTTGCTTCTAATGTACCAAAGCTGGACTTAGACATAATTTCACTCTCACAACATTATGGCTGGTTGGAGACAGTCCGAACCACAAGTACCGGGTCCATGGTTCTGGCCGTATACTGGGGGGACGGGGACGACTCCCATTAACCCCTGACTATACCTGGGATACGCTTATCACAATAACTTTCTGGTCTGTGCTGAAGCAGGGCATTCTGGCAGGCAAGTGGCTTGACCTTTATTAGTGAGCCTGGTTACCCCCTCTCGGAACCACAGACTTAGAAATCGCCAGCTCATATACAGTGCATAAAATATATTTATATATAAACCCTTATACACCATTTTAATAAAAAATATCACAAAATTCTTCTAAGTCCCTCGGGAAGAGTGAAAGACGAGCACGTTCATTTTCAGAGCTCTTAGACCTTCCTATAATAAGTTAGCCAAAAAGTAGCTTCGAAAAACGCTTAGGTTAAGTTTCAGAGTTGCTTCTAATGTACCAAAGCTGGACTTAGACATAATTTCACTCTCACAACATTATGGCTGGTTGGAGACAGTCCGAATCACAAGTACCGGGTCCATGGTTCTGGCCGTATACTGGGGGGACGGGGACGACTCCCATTAACCCCTGACTATACCGGGGATACGCTTATCACAATGCCTTTCTGGTCTGTGCTGAAGGAGGGAATTCTGGCAGCCAAGTGGCTTGACCTTTATTAGTGAGCCTGGTTACCCCCTCTCGGAACCACAGACTTAGAAATCGCCAGCTCATATACAGTGCATAAAATATATTTATATATATACCCTTATACACCATTTTTATAAAAAATATCACAAAATTCTTCTAAGTCCCTCGGGAAGAGTGAAAGACGCGCACGTTCATTTTCAGAGCTCCTAGACCTTCCTATAAGAAGTTAGCCAAAAAGTAGCTTCGAAAAACGCTTAGGTTAAGTTTCAGAGTTGCTTCTAATGTACCAAAGCTGGACTTAGACATAATTTCACTCTCACAACATTATGGCTGGTTGGAGACAGTCCGAACCACAAGTACCGGGTCCATGGTTCTGGCCGTATACTGGGGGGACGGGGACGACTCCCATTAACCCCTGACTATACCGGGGATACGCTTATCACAATGCCTTTCTGGTCTGTGCTGAAGCAGGGCATTCTGGCAGGCAAGTGGCTTGACCTTTATTAGTGAGCCTGGTTACCCCCTCTCGGAACCACAGACTTAGAAATCGCCAGCTCATATACAGTGCATAAAATATATTTATATATAAACCCTTATACATCATTTTAATAAAAAATATCACAAAATTCTTCTAAGTCCCTCGGGAAGAGTGAAAGACGAGCACGTTCATTTTTCAGAGCTCTTAGACCTTCCTATAAGAAGTTAGCCAAAAAGTAGCTTCGAAAAACGCTTAGGTTAAGTTTCAGAGTTGCTTCTAATGTACCAAAGCTGGACTTAGACATAATTTCACTCTCACAACATTATGGCTGGTTGGAGACAGTCCGAACCACAAGTACCGGGTCCATGGTTCTGGCCGTATACTGGGGGGACGGGGACGACTCCCATTAACCCCTGACTATACCGGGGATACGCTTATCACAATGCCTTTCTGGTCTGTGCTGAAGCAGGGCATTCTGGCAGGCAAGTGGCTTGACCTTTATTAGTGAGCCTGGTTACCCCCTCTCGGAACCACAGACTTAGAAATCGCCAGCTCATATACAGTGCATAAAATATATTTATATATAAACCCTTATACACCATTTTAATAAAAAATATCACAAAATTCTTCTAAGTCCCTCGGGAAGAGTGAAAGACGAGCACGTTCATTTTCAGAGCTCTTAGACCTTCCTATAAGAAGTTAGCCAAAAAGTAGCTTCGAAAAACGCTTAGGTTAAGTTTCAGAGTTGCTTCTAATGTACCAAAGCTGGACTTTGACATAATTTCACTCTCACAACATTATGGCTGGTTGGAGACAGTCCGAACCACAAGTACCGGGTCCATGGTTCTGGCCGTATACTGGGGGGACGGGGACGACTCCCATTAACCCCTGACTATACCGGGGATACGCTTATCACAATGCCTTTCTGGTCTGTGCTGAAGCAGGGCATTCTGGCAGGCAAGTGGCTTGACCTTTATTAGTGAGCCTGGTTACCCCCTCTCGGAACCACAGACTTAGAAATCGCCAGCTCATATACAGTGCATAAAATATATTTATATATAAACCCTTATACACCATTTTAATAAAAAATATCACAAAATTCTTCTAAGTCCCTCGGGAAGAGTAAAAGACGCGCACGTTCATTTTCAGAGCTCCTAGACCTTCCTATAAGAAGTTAGCCAAAAAGTAGCTTCGAAAAACGCTTAGGTTAAGTTTCAGAGTTGCTTCTAATGTACCAAAGCTGGACTTAGACATAATTTCACTCTCACAACATTATGGCTGGTTGGAGACAGTCCGAACCACAAGTACCGGGTCCATGGTTCTGGCCGTATACTGGGGGGACGGGGACGACTCCCATTAACCCCTGACTATACCGGGGATACGCTTATCACAATACCTTTCTGGTCTGTGCTGAAGCAGGGCATTCTGGCAGGCAAGTGGCTTGACCTTTATTAGTGAGCCTGGTTACCCCCTCTCGGAACCACAGACTTAGAAATCGCCAGCTCATATACAGTGCATAAAATATATTTATATATAAACCCTTATACACCATTTTAATAAAAAATATCACAAAATTCTTCTAAGTCCCTCGGGAAGAGTGAAAGACGCGCACGTTCATTTTCAGAGCTCTTAGACCTTCCTATAAGAAGTTAGCCAAAAAGTAGCTTCGAAAAACGCTTAGGTTAAGTTTCAGAGTTGCTTCTAATGTACCAAAGCTGGACTTAGACATAATTTCACTCTCACAACATTATGGCTGGTTGGAGACAGTCCGAACCACAAGTACCGGGTCCATGGTTCTGGCCGTATACTGGGGGGACGGGGACGACTCCCATTAACCCCTGACTATACCGGGGATACGCTTATCACAATACCTTTCTGGTCTGTGCTGAAGCAGGGCATTCTGGCAGGCAAGTGGCTTGACCTTTATTAGTGAGCCTGGTTACCCCCTCTCGGAACCACAGACTTAGAAATCGCCAGCTCATATACAGTGCATAAAATATATTTATATATAAACCCTTATACACCATTTTAATAAAAAATATCACAAAATTCTTCTAAGTCCCTCGGGAAGAGTGAAAGACGAGCACGTTCATTTTCAGAGCTCTTAGACCTTCCTATAAGAAGTTAGCCAAAAAGTAGCTTCGAAAAACGCTTAGGTTAAGTTTCAGAGTTGCTTCTAATGTACCAAAGCTGGACTTAGACATAATTTCACTCTCACAACATTATGGCTGGTTGGAGACAGTCCGAACCACAAGTACCGGGTCCATGGTTCTGGCCGTATACTGGGGGGACGGGGACGACTCCCATTAACCCCTGACTATACCGGGGATACGCTTATCACAATGCCTTTCTGGTCTGTGCTGAAGCAGGGCATTCTGGCAGGCAAGTGGCTTGACCTTTATTAGTGAGCCTGGTTACCCCCTCTCGGAACCACAGACTTAGAAATCGCCAGCTCATATACAGTGCATAAAATATATTTATATATAAACCCTTATACACCATTTTAATAAAAAATATCACAAAATTCTTCTAAGTCCCTCGGGAAGAGTGAAAGACGAGCACGTTCATTTTCAGAGCTCTTAGACCTTCCTATAAGAAGTTAGCCAAAAAGTAGCTTCGAAAAACGCTTAGGTTAAGTTTCAGAGTTGCTTCTAATGTACCAAAGCTGGACTTTGACATAATTTCACTCTCACAACATTATGGCTGGTTGGAGACAGTCCGAACCACAAGTACCGGGTCCATGGTTCTGGCCGTATACTGGGGGGACGGGGACGACTCCCATTAACCCCTGACTATACCGGGGATACGCTTATCACAATGCCTTTCTGGTCTGTGCTGAAGGAGGGAATTCTGGCAGCCAAGTGGCTTGACCTTTATTAGTGAGCCTGGTTACCCCCTCTCGGAACCACAGACTTAGAAATCGCCAGCTCATATACAGTGCATAAAATATATTTATATATATACCCTTATACACCATTTTTATAAAAAATATCACAAAATTCTTCTAAGTCCCTCGGGAAGAGTGAAAGACGCGCACGTTCATTTTCAGAGCTCCTAGACCTTCCTATAAGAAGTTAGCCAAAAAGTAGCTTCGAAAAACGCTTAGGTTAAGTTTCAGAGTTGCTTCTAATGTACCAAAGCTGGACTTAGACATAATTTCACTCTCACAACATTATGGCTGGTTGGAGACATTCCGAACCACAAGTACCGGGTCCATGGTTCTAGCCGTATACTGGGGGGACGGGGACGACTCCCATTAACCCCTGACTATACCGGGGATACGCTTATCACAATGCCTTTCTGGTCTGTGCTGAAGCAGGGCATTCTGGCAGGCAAGTGGCTTGACCTTTATTAGTGAGCCTGGTTACCCCCTCTTGGAACCACAGACTTAGAAATCGCCAGCTCATATACAGTGCATAACATATATTTATATATATACTCTTATACACCATTTTAATAAAAAATATCACAAAATTCTTCTAAGTCCCTCGGGAAGAGTGAAAGACGCGCACATTCATTTTCAGAGCTCCTAGACCTTCCTATAAGAAGTTAGCCAAAAAGTAGCTTCGAAAAACGCTTAGGTTAAGTTTCAGAGTTGCTTCTAATGTACCAAAGCTGGACTTAGACATAATTTCACTCTCACAACATTATGGCTGGTTGGAGACAGTCCGAACCACAAGTACCGGGTCCATGGTTCTGGCCGTATACTGGGGGGACGGGGACGACTCCCATTAACCCCTGACTATACCGGGGATACGCTTATCACAATGCCTTTCTGGTCTGTGCTGAAGGAGGGAATTCTGGCAGC
The DNA here is from genome assembly GCF_040206685.1 of Ascaphus truei. NCBI lineage: Eukaryota > Metazoa > Chordata > Amphibia > Anura > Ascaphidae > Ascaphus > Ascaphus truei. The sequence goes on from NW_027454355.1 coordinate 685,660, forward strand.
CAAGTGGCTTGACCTTTATTAGTGAGCCTGGTTACCCCCTCTCGGAACCACAGACTTAGAAATCGCCAGCTCATATACAGTGCATAAAATATATTTATATATATACCCTTATACACCATTTTTATAAAAAATATCACAAAATTCTTCTAAGTCCCTCGGGAAGAGTGAAAGACGCGCACGTTCATTTTCAGAGCTCCTAGACCTTCCTATAAGAAGTTAGCCAAAAAGTAGCTTCGAAAAACGCTTAGGTTAAGTTTCAGAGTTGCTTCTAATGTACCAAAGCTGGACTTTGACATAATTTCACTCTCACAACATTATGGCTGGTTGGAGACAGTCCGAACCACAAGTACCGGGTCCATGGTTCTGGCCGTATACTGGGGGAACGGGGACGACTCCCATTAACCCCTGACTATACCGGGGATACGCTTATCACAATGCCTTTCTGGTCTGTGCTGAAGCAGGGCATTCTGGCAGGCAAGTGGCTTGACCTTTATTAGTGAGCCTGGTTACCCCCTCTCGGAACAACAGACTTAGAAATCGCCAGCTCATATACAGTGCATAAAATATATTTATATATAAACCCTTATACACCATTTTAATAAAAAATATCACAAAATTCTTCTAAGTCCCTCGGGAAGAGTGAAAGACGCGCACGTTCATTTTCAGAGCTCCTAGACCTTCCTATAAGAAGTTAGCCAAAAAGTAGCTTCGAAAAACGCTTAGGTTAAGTTTCAGAGTTGCTTCTAATGTACCAAAGCTGGACTTAGACATAATTTCACTCTCACAACATTATGGCTGGTTGGAGACAGTCCGAACCACAAGTACCGGGTCCATGGTTCTGGCCGTATACTGGGGGGACGGGGACGACTCCCATTAACCCCTGACTATACCGGGGATACGCTTATCACAATACCTTTCTGGTCTGTGCTGAAGCAGGGCATTCTGGCAGGCAAGTGGCTTGACCTTTATTAGTGAGCCTGGTTACCCCCTCTCGGAACCACAGACTTAGAAATCGCCAGCTCATATACAGTGCATAAAATATATTTATATATAAACCCTTATACACCATTTTAATAAAAAATATCACAAAATTCTTCTAAGTCCCTCGGGAAGAGTGAAAGACGAGCACGTTCATTTTCAGAGCTCTTAGACCTTCCTATAAGAAGTTAGCCAAAAAGTAGCTTCGAAAAACGCTTAGGTTAAGTTTCAGAGTTGCTTCTAATGTACCAAAGCTGGACTTAGACATAATTTCACTCTCACAACATTATGGCTGGTTGGAGACAGTCCGAACCACAAGTACCGGGTCCATGGTTCTGGCCGTATACTGGGGGGACGGGGACGACTCCCATTAACCCCTGACTATACCGGGGATACGCTTATCACAATGCCTTTCTGGTCTGTGCTGAAGCAGGGCATTCTGGCAGGCAAGTGGCTTGACCTTTATTAGTGAGCCTGGTTACCCCCTCTCGGAACCACAGACTTAGAAATCGCCAGCTCATATACAGTGCATAAAATATATTTATATATAAACCCTTATACACCATTTTAATAAAAAATATCACAAAATTCTTCTAAGTCCCTCGGGAAGAGTGAAAGACGAGCACGTTCATTTTCAGAGCTCTTAGACCTTCCTATAAGAAGTTAGCCAAAAAGTAGCTTCGAAAAACGCTTAGGTTAAGTTTCAGAGTTGCTTCTAATGTACCAAAGCTGGACTTTGACATAATTTCACTCTCACAACATTATGGCTGGTTGGAGACAGTCCGAACCACAAGTACCGGGTCCATGGTTCTGGCCGTATACTGGGGGGACGGGGACGACTCCCATTAACCCCTGACTATACCGGGGATACGCTTATCACAATGCCTTTCTGGTCTGTGCTGAAGGAGGGAATTCTGGCAGCCAAGTGGCTTGACCTTTATTAGTGAGCCTGGTTACCCCCTCTCGGAACCACAGACTTAGAAATCGCCAGCTCATATACAGTGCATAAAATATATTTATATATATACCCTTATACACCATTTTTATAAAAAATATCACAAAATTCTTCTAAGTCCCTCGGGAAGAGTGAAAGACGCGCACGTTCATTTTCAGAGCTCCTAGACCTTCCTATAAGAAGTTAGCCAAAAAGTAGCTTCGAAAAACGCTTAGGTTAAGTTTCAGAGTTGCTTCTAATGTACCAAAGCTGGACTTAGACATAATTTCACTCTCACAACATTATGGCTGGTTGGAGACATTCCGAACCACAAGTACCGGGTCCATGGTTCTAGCCGTATACTGGGGGGACGGGGACGACTCCCATTAACCCCTGACTATACCGGGGATACGCTTATCACAATGCCTTTCTGGTCTGTGCTGAAGCAGGGCATTCTGGCAGGCAAGTGGCTTGACCTTTATTAGTGAGCCTGGTTACCCCCTCTTGGAACCACAGACTTAGAAATCGCCAGCTCATATACAGTGCATAACATATATTTATATATATACTCTTATACACCATTTTAATAAAAAATATCACAAAATTCTTCTAAGTCCCTCGGGAAGAGTGAAAGACGCGCACATTCATTTTCAGAGCTCCTAGACCTTCCTATAAGAAGTTAGCCAAAAAGTAGCTTCGAAAAACGCTTAGGTTAAGTTTCAGAGTTGCTTCTAATGTACCAAAGCTGGACTTAGACATAATTTCACTCTCACAACATTATGGCTGGTTGGAGACAGTCCGAACCACAAGTACCGGGTCCATGGTTCTGGCCGTATACTGGGGGGACGGGGACGACTCCCATTAACCCCTGACTATACCGGGGATACGCTTATCACAATGCCTTTCTGGTCTGTGCTGAAGGAGGGAATTCTGGCAGCCAAGTGGCTTGACCTTTATTAGTGAGCCTGGTTACCCCCTCTCGGAACCACAGACTTAGAAATCGCCAGCTCATATACAGTGCATAAAATATATTTATATATATACCCTTATACACCATTTTTATAAAAAATATCACAAAATTCTTCTAAGTCCCTCGGGAAGAGTGAAAGACGCGCACGTTCATTTTCAGAGCTCCTAGACCTTCCTATAAGAAGTTAGCCAAAAAGTAGCTTCGAAAAACGCTTAGGTTAAGTTTCAGAGTTGCTTCTAATGTACCAAAGCTGGACTTTGACATAATTTCACTCTCACAACATTATGGCTGGTTGGAGACAGTCCGAACCACAAGTACCGGGTCCATGGTTCTGGCCGTATACTGGGGGAACGGGGACGACTCCCATTAACCCCTGACTATACCGGGGATACGCTTATCACAATGCCTTTCTGGTCTGTGCTGAAGCAGGGCATTCTGGCAGGCAAGTGGCTTGACCTTTATTAGTGAGCCTGGTTACCCCCTCTCGGAACAACAGACTTAGAAATCGCCAGCTCATATACAGTGCATAAAATATATTTATATATAAACCCTTATACACCATTTTAATAAAAAATATCACAAAATTCTTCTAAGTCCCTCGGGAAGAGTGAAAGACGCGCACGTTCATTTTCAGAGCTCCTAGACCTTCCTATAAGAAGTTAGCCAAAAAGTAGCTTCGAAAAACGCTTAGGTTAAGTTTCAGAGTTGCTTCTAATGTACCAAAGCTGGACTTAGACATAATTTCACTCTCACAACATTATGGCTGGTTGGAGACAGTCCGAACCACAAGTACCGGGTCCATGGTTCTGGCCGTATACTGGGGGGACGGGGACGACTCCCATTAACCCCTGACTATACCGGGGATACGCTTATCACAATGCCTTTTTGGTCTGTGCTGAAGCAGGGCATTCTGGCAGGCAAGTGGCTTGACCTTTATTAGTGAGCCTGGTTACCCCCTCTCGGAACCACAGACTTAGAAATCGCCAGCTCATATACAGTGCATAAAATATATTTATATATAAACCCTTATACACCATTTTAATAAAAAATATCACAAAATTCTTCTAAGTCCCTCGGGAAGAGTGAAAGACGCGCACGTTCATTTTCAGAGCTCCTAGACCTTCCTATAAGAAGTTAGCCAAAAAGTAGCTTCGAAAAACGCTTAGGTTAAGTTTCAGAGTTGCTTCTAATGTACCAAAGCTGGACTTTGACATAATTTCACTCTCACAACATTATGGCTGGTTGGAGACAGTCCGAACCACAAGTACCGGGTCCATGGTTCTGGCCGTATACTGGGGGAACGGGGACGACTCGAATTAACCCCTGACTATACCGGGGATACGCTTATCACAATGCCTTTCTGGTCTGTGCTGAAGCAGGGCATTCTGGCAGGCAAGTGGCTTGACCTTTATTAGTGAGCCTGGTTACCCCCTCTCGGAACCACAGACTTAGAAATCGCCAGCTCATATACAGTGCATAAAATATATTTATATATAAACCCTTATACACCATTTTAATAAAAAATATCACAAAATTCTTCTAAGTCCCTCGGGAAGAGTGAAAGACGCGCACGTTCATTTTCAGAGCTCCTAGACCTTCCTATAAGAAGTTAGCCAAAAAGTAGCTTCGAAAAACGCTTAGGTTAAGTTTCAGAGTTGCTTCTAATGTACCAAAGCTGGACTTAGACATAATTTCACTCTCACAACATTATGGCTGGTTGGAGAAAGTCCGAACCACAAGTACCGGGTCCATGGTTCTGGCCGTATACTGGGGTACGGGGACGACTCCCATTAACCCCTGACTATACCGGGGATACGCTTATCACAATGCCTTTTTGGTCTGTGCTGAAGCAGGGCATTCTGGCAGCCAAGTGGCTTGACCTTTATTAGTGAGCCTGGTTACCCCCTCTCGGAACCACAGACTTAGAAATCGCCAGCTCATATACAGTGCATAAAATATATTTATATATAAACCCTTATACACCATTTTAATAAAAAATATCACAAAATTCTTCAAAGTACCTCGGGAAGAGTGAAAGACGCGCACGTTCATTTTCAGAGCTCTTAGACCTTCCTATAAGAAGTTAGCCAAAAAGTAGCTTCGAAAAACGCTTAGGTTAAGTTTCAGAGTTGCTTCTAATGTACCAAAGCTGGACTTAGACATCATTTCACTCTCACAACATTATGGCTGGTTGGAGACAGTCCGAACCACAAGTACCGGGTCCATGGTTCTGGCCGTATACTGGGGGGACGGGGACGACTTCCATTAACCCCTGACTATACCGGGGATACGCTTATCACAATGCCTTTCTGGTCTGTGCTGAAGCAGGGCATTCTGGCAGGCAAGTGGCTTGACCTTTATTAGTGAGCCTGGTTACCCCCTCTCGGAACCACAGACTTAGAAATCGCCAGCTCATATACAGTGCATAAAATATATTTATATATAAACCCTTATACACCATTTTAATAAAAAATATCACAAAATTCTTCTAAGTCCCTCGGGAAGAGTGAAAGACGCGCACGTTCATTTTCAGAGCTCCTAGACCTTCCTATAAGAAGTTAGCCAAAAAGTAGCTTCGAAAAACGCTTAGGTTAAGTTTCAGAGTTGCTTGTAATGTACCAAAGCTGGACTTAGACATAATTTCACTCTCACAACATTATGGCTGGTTGGAGACAGTCCGAACCACAAGTACCGGGTCCATGGTTCTGGCCGTATACTGGGGGGACGGGGACGACTCCCATTAACCCCTGACTATACCGGGGATACGCTTATCACAATACCTTTCTGGTCTGTGCTGAAGCAGGGCATTCTGGCAGGCAAGTGGCTTGACCTTTATTAGTGAGCCTGGTTACCCCCTCTCGGAACCACAGACTTAGAAATCGCCAGCTCATATACAGTGCATAAAATATATTTATATATAAACCCTTATACACCATTTTAATAAAAAATATCACAAAATTCTTCTAAGTCCCTCGGGAAAAGTGAAAGACGAGCACGTTCATTTTCAGAGCTCTTGGACCTTCCTATAAGAAGTTAGCCAAAAAGTAGCTTCGAAAAACGCTTAGGTTAAGTTTCAGAGTTGCTTCTAATGTACCAAAGCTGGACTTAGACATAATTTCACTCTCACAACATTATGGCTGGTTGGAGACAGTCCGAACCACAAGTACCGGGTCCATGGTTCTGGCCGTATACTGGGGGGACGGGGACGACTCCCATTAACCCCTGACTATACCGGGGATACGCTTATCACAATGCCTTTCTGGTCTGTGCTGAAGGAGGGAATTCTGGCAGCCAAGTGGCTTGACCTTTATTAGTGAGCCTGGTTACCCCCTCTCGGAACCACAGACTTAGAAATCGCCAGCTCATATACAGTGCATAAAATATATTTATATATATACCCTTATACAACATTTTTATAAAAAATATCACAAAATTCTTCTAAGTCCCTCGGGAAGAGTGAAAGACGCGCACGTTCATTTTCAGAGCTCCTAGACCTTCCTATAAGAAGTTAGCCAAAAAGTAGCTTCGAAAAACGCTTAGGTTAAGTTTCAGAGTTGCTTCTAATGTACCAAAGCTGGACTTTGACATAATTTCACTCTCACAACATTATGGCTGGTTGGAGACAGTCCGAACCACAAGTACCGGGTCCATGGTTCTGGCCGTATACTGGGGGGACGGGGACGACTCCCATTAACCCCTGACTATACCGGGGATACGCTTATCACAATGCCTTTCTGGTCTGTGCTGAAGCAGGGCATTCTGGCAGGCAAGTGGCTTGACCTTTATTAGTGAGCCTGGTTACCCCCTCTCGGAACCACAGACTTAGAAATCGCCAGCTCATATACAGTGCATAAAATATATTTATATATAAACCTTTATACACCATTTTAATAAAAAATATCACAAAATTCTTCTAAGTCCCTCGGGAAGAGTGAAAGACGAGCACGTTCATTTTCAGAGCTCTTAGACCTTCCTATAAGAAGTTAGCCAAAAAGTAGCTTCGAAAAACGCTTAGGTTAAGTTTCAGAGTTGCTTCTAATGTACCAAAGCTGGACTTTGACATAATTTCACTCTCACAACATTATGGCTGGTTGGAGACAGTCCGAACCACAAGTACCGGGTCCATGGTTCTGGCCGTATACTGGGGGGACGGGGACGACTCCCATTAACCCCTGACTATACCGGGGATACGCTTATCACAATGCCTTTCTGGTCTGTGCTGAAGCAGGGCATTCTGGCAGGCAAGTGGCTTGACCTTTATTAGTGAGCCTGGTTACCCCCTCTCGGAACCACAGACTTAGAAATCGCCAGCTCATATACAGTGCATAAAATATATTTATATATAAACCCTTATACACCATTTTAATAAAAAATATCACAAAATTCTTCTAAGTCCCTCGGGAAGAGTGAAAGACGCGCACGTTCATTTTCAGAGCTCCTAGACCTTCCTATAAGAAGTTAGCCAAAAAGTAGCTTCGAAAAACGCTTAGGTTAAGTTTCAGAGTTGCTTCTAATGTACCAAAGCTGGACTTAGACATAATTTCACTCTCACAACATTATGGCTGGTTGGAGACAGTCCGAACCACAAGTACCGGGTCCATGGTTCTGGCCGTATACTGGGGGGACGGGGACGACTCCCATTAACCCCTGACTATACCGGGGATACGCTTATCACAATGCCTTTCTGGTCTGTGCTGAAGCAGGGCATTCTGGCAGGCAAGTGGCTTGACCTTTATTAGTGAGCCTGGTTACCCCCTCTCGGAACCACAGACTTAGAAATCGCCAGCTCATATACAGTGCATAAAATATATTTATATATAAACCTTTATACACCATTTTAATAAAAAATATCACAAAATTCTTCTAAGTCCCTCGGGAAGAGTGAAAGACGAGCACGTTCATTTTCAGAGCTCTTAGACCTTCCTATAAGAAGTTAGCCAAAAAGTAGCTTCGAAAAACGCTTAGGTTAAGTTTCAGAGTTGCTTCTAATGTACCAAAGCTGGACTTTGACATAATTTCACTCTCACAACATTATGGCTGGTTGGAGACAGTCCGAACCACAAGTACCGGGTCCATGGTTCTGGCCGTATACTGGGGGGACGGGGACGACTCCCATTAACCCCTGACTATACCGGGGATACGCTTATCACAATGCCTTTCTGGTCTGTGCTGAAGCAGGGCATTCTGGCAGGCAAGTGGCTTGACCTTTATTAGTGAGCCTGGTTACCCCCTCTCGGAACCACAGACTTAGAAATCGCCAGCTCATATACAGTGCATAAAATATATTTATATATAAACCCTTATACACCATTTTAATAAAAAATATCACAAAATTCTTCTAAGTCCCTCGGGAAGAGTTAAAGACGAGCACGTTCATTTTCAGAGCTCTTAGACCTTCCTATAAGAAGTTAGCCAAAAAGTAGCTTCGAAAAACGCTTAGGTTAAGTTTCAGAGTTGCTTCTAATGTACCAAAGCTGGACTTAGACATAATTTCACTCTCACAACATTATGGCTGGTTGGAGACAGTCCGAACCACAAGTACCGGGTCCATGGTTCTGGCCGTATACTGGGGGGACGGGGACGACTCCCATTAACCCCTGACTATACCGGGGATACGCTTATCACAATGCCTTTCTGGTCTGTGCTGAAGCAGGGCATTCTGGCAGGCAAGTGGCTTGACCTTTATTAGTGAGCCTGGTTACCCCCTCTCGGAACCACAGACTTAGAAATCGCCAGCTCATATACAGTGCATAAAATATATTTATATATAAACCCTTATACACCATTTTAATAAAAAATATCACAAAATTCTTCTAAGTCCCTCGGGAAGAGTGAAAGACGAGCACGTTCATTTTCAGAGCTCTTAGACCTTCCTATAAGAAGTTAGCCAAAAAGTAGCTTCGAAAAACGCTTAGGTTAAGTTTCAGAGTTGCTTCTAATGTACCAAAGCTGGACTTTGACATAATTTCACTCTCACAACATTATGGCTGGTTGGAGACAGTCCGAACCACAAGTACCGGGTCCATGGTTCTGGCCGTATACTGGGGGGACGGGGACGACTCCCATTAACCCCTGACTATACCGGGGATACGCTTATCACAATGCCTTTCTGGTCTGTGCTGAAGCAGGGCATTCTGGCAGGCAAGTGGCTTGACCTTTATTAGTGAGCCTGGTTACCCCCTCTCGGAACCACAGACTTAGAAATCGCCAGCTCATATACAGTGCATAAAATATATTTATATATAAACCCTTATACACCATTTTAATAAAAAATATCACAAAATTCTTCTAAGTCCCTCGGGAAGAGTGAAAGACGCGCACGTTCATTTTCAGAGCTCCTAGACCTTCCTATAAGAAGTTAGCCAAAAAGTAGCTTCGAAAAACGCTTAGGTTAAGTTTCAGAGTTGCTTGTAATGTACCAAAGCTGGACTTAGACATAATTTCACTCTCACAACATTATGGCTGGTTGGAGACAGTCCGAACCACAAGTACCGGGTCCATGGTTCTGGCCGTATACTGGGGGGACGGGGACGACTCCCATTAACCCCTGACTATACCGGGGATACGCTTATCACAATACCTTTCTGGTCTGTGCTGAAGCAGGGCATTCTGGCAGGCAAGTGGCTTGACCTTTATTAGTGAGCCTGGTTACCCCCTCTCGGAACCACAGACTTAGAAATCGCCAGCTCATATACAGTGCATAAAATATATTTATATATAAACCCTTATACACCATTTTAATAAAAAATATCACAAAATTCTTCTAAGTCCCTCGGGAAAAGTGAAAGACGAGCACGTTCATTTTCAGAGCTCTTGGACCTTCCTATAAGAAGTTAGCCAAAAAGTAGCTTCGAAAAACGCTTAGGTTAAGTTTCAGAGTTGCTTCTAATGTACCAAAGCTGGACTTAGACATAATTTCACTCTCACAACATTATGGCTGGTTGGAGACAGTCCGAACCACAAGTACCGGGTCCATGGTTCTGGCCGTATACTGGGGGGACGGGGACGACTCCCATTAACCCCTGACTATACCGGGGATACGCTTATCACAATGCCTTTCTGGTCTGTGCTGAAGGAGGGAATTCTGGCAGCCAAGTGGCTTGACCTTTATTAGTGAGCCTGGTTACCCCCTCTCGGAACCACAGACTTAGAAATCGCCAGCTCATATACAGTGCATAAAATATATTTATATATATACCCTTATACAACATTTTTATAAAAAATATCACAAAATTCTTCTAAGTCCCTCGGGAAGAGTGAAAGACGCGCACGTTCATTTTCAGAGCTCCTAGACCTTCCTATAAGAAGTTAGCCAAAAAGTAGCTTCGAAAAACGCTTAGGTTAAGTTTCAGAGTTGCTTCTAATGTACCAAAGCTGGACTTTGACATAATTTCACTCTCACAACATTATGGCTGGTTGGAGACAGTCCGAACCACAAGTACCGGGTCCATGGTTCTGGCCGTATACTGGGGGGACGGGGACGACTCCCATTAACCCCTGACTATACCGGGGATACGCTTATCACAATGCCTTTCTGGTCTGTGCTGAAGCAGGGCATTCTGGCAGGCAAGTGGCTTGACCTTTATTAGTGAGCCTGGTTACCCCCTCTCGGAACCACAGACTTAGAAATCGCCAGCTCATATACAGTGCATAAAATATATTTATATATAAACCTTTATACACCATTTTAATAAAAAATATCACAAAATTCTTCTAAGTCCCTCGGGAAGAGTGAAAGACGAGCACGTTCATTTTCAGAGCTCTTAGACCTTCCTATAAGAAGTTAGCCAAAAAGTAGCTTCGAAAAACGCTTAGGTTAAGTTTCAGAGTTGCTTCTAATGTACCAAAGCTGGACTTTGACATAATTTCACTCTCACAACATTATGGCTGGTTGGAGACAGTCCGAACCACAAGTACCGGGTCCATGGTTCTGGCCGTATACTGGGGGGACGGGGACGACTCCCATTAACCCCTGACTATACCGGGGATACGCTTATCACAATGCCTTTCTGGTCTGTGCTGAAGCAGGGCATTCTGGCAGGCAAGTGGCTTGACCTTTATTAGTGAGCCTGGTTACCCCCTCTCGGAACCACAGACTTAGAAATCGCCAGCTCATATACAGTGCATAAAATATATTTATATATAAACCCTTATACACCATTTTAATAAAAAATATCACAAAATTCTTCTAAGTCCCTCGGGAAGAGTTAAAGACGAGCACGTTCATTTTCAGAGCTCTTAGACCTTCCTATAAGAAGTTAGCCAAAAAGTAGCTTCGAAAAACGCTTAGGTTAAGTTTCAGAGTTGCTTCTAATGTACCAAAGCTGGACTTAGACATAATTTCACTCTCACAACATTATGGCTGGTTGGAGACAGTCCGAACCACAAGTACCGGGTCCATGGTTCTGGCCGTATACTGGGGGGACGGGGACGACTCCCATTAACCCCTGACTATACCGGGGATACGCTTATCACAATGCCTTTCTGGTCTGTGCTGAAGCAGGGCATTCTGGCAGGCAAGTGGCTTGACCTTTATTAGTGAGCCTGGTTACCCCCTCTCGGAACCACAGACTTAGAAATCGCCAGCTCATATACAGTGCATAAAATATATTTATATATAAACCCTTATACACCATTTTAATAAAAAATATCACAAAATGCTTCTAAGTCCCTCGGGAAGAGTGAAAGACGAGCACGTTCATTTTCAGAGCTCTTAGACCTTCCTATAAGAAGTTAGCCAAAAAGTAGCTTCGAAAAACGCTTAGGTTAAGTTTCAGAGTTGCTTCTAATGTACCAAAGCTGGACTTTGACATAATTTCACTCTCACAACATTATGGCTGGTTGGAGACAGTCCGAACCACAAGTACCGGGTCCATGGTTCTGGCCGTATACTGGGGGGACGGGGACGACTCCCATTAACCCCTGACTATACCGGGGATACGCTTATCACAATGCCTTTCTGGTCTGTGCTGAAGGAGGGAATTCTGGCAGCCAAGTGGCTTGACCTTTATTAGTGAGCCTGGTTACCCCCTCTCGGAACCACAGACTTAGAAATCGCCAGCTCATATACAGTGCATAAAATATATTTATATATATACCCTTATACACCATTTTTATAAAAAATATCACAAAATTCTTCTAAGTCCCTCGGGAAGAGTGAAAGACGCGCACGTTCATTTTCAGAGCTCCTAGACCTTCCTATAAGAAGTTAGCCAAAAAGTAGCTTCGAAAAACTCTTAGGTTAAGTTTCAGAGTTGCTTCTAATGTACCAAAGCTGGACTTTGACATAATTTCACTCTCACAACATTATGGCTGGTTGGAGACAGTCCGAACCACAAGTACCGGGTCCATGGTTCTGGCCGTATACTGGGGGGACGGGGACGACTCCCATTAACCCCTGACTATACCGGGGATACGCTTATCACAATGCCTTTCTGGTCTGTGCTGAAGGAGGGAATTCTGGCAGCCAAGTTGCTTGACCTTTATTAGTGAGCCTGGTTACCCCCTCTCGGAACCACAGACTTAGAAATCGCCAGCTCATATACAGTGCATAAAATATATTTATATATATACCCTTATACACCATTTTTATAAAAAATATCACAAAATTCTTCTAAGTCCCTCGGGAAGAGTGAAAGACGCGCACGTTCATTTTCAGAGCTCCTAGACCTTCCTATAAGAAGTTAGCCAAAAAGTAGCTTCGAAAAACGCTTAGGTTAAGTTTCAGAGTTGCTTCTAATGTACCAAAGCTGGACTTAGACATAATTTCACTCTCACAACATTATGGCTGGTTGGAGACATTCCGAACCACAAGTACCGGGTCCATGGTTCTAGCCGTATACTGGGGGGACGGGGACGACTCCCATTAACCCCTGACTATACCGGGGATACGCTTATCACAATGCCTTTCTGGTCTGTGCTGAAGCAGGGCATTCTGGCAGGCAAGTGGCTTGACCTTTATTAGTGAGCCTGGTTACCCCCTCTTGGAACCACAGACTTAGAAATCGCCAGCTCATATACAGTGCATAACATATATTTATATATATACTCTTATACACCATTTTAATAAAAAATATCACAAAATTCTTCTAAGTCCCTCGGGAAGAGTGAAAGACGCGCACATTCATTTTCAGAGCTCCTAGACCTTCCTATAAGAAGTTAGCCAAAAAGTAGCTTCGAAAAACGCTTAGGTTAAGTTTCAGAGTTGCTTCTAATGTACCAAAGCTGGACTTAGACATAATTTCACTCTCACAACATTATGGCTGGTTGGAGACAGTCCGAACCACAAGTACCGGGTCCATGGTTCTGGCCGTATACTGGGGGGACGGGGACGACTCCCATTAACCCCTGACTATACCGGGGATACGCTTATCACAATGCCTTTCTGGTCTGTTCTGAAGGAGGGAATTCTGGCAGCCAAGTGGCTTGACCTTTATTAGTGAGCCTGGTTACCCCCTCTCGGAACCACAGACTTAGAAATCGCCAGCTCATATACAGTGCATAAAATATATTTATATATAAACCCTTATACACCATTTTAATAAAAAATATCACAAAATTCTTCTAAGTCCCTCGGGAAGAGTGAAAGACGCGCACGTTCATTTTCAGAGCTCCTAGACCTTCCTATAAGAAGTTAGCCAAAAAGTAGCTTCGAAAAACGCTTAGGTTAAGTTTCAGAGTTGCTTCTAATGTACCAAAGCTGGACTTAGACATAATTTCACTCTCACAACATTATGGCTGGTTGGAGACAGTCCGAACCACAAGTACCGGGTCCATGGTTCTGGCCGTATACTGGGGGGACGGGGACGACTCCCATTAACCCCTGACTATACCGGGGATACGCTTATCACAATACCTTTCTGGTCTGTGCTGAAGCAGGGCATTCTGGCAGGCAAGTGGCTTGACCTTTATTAGTGAGCCTGGTTACCCCCTCTCGGAACCACAGACTTAGAAATCGCCAGCTCATATACAGTGCATAAAATATATTTATATATAAACCCTTATACACCATTTTAATAAAAAATATCACAAAATTCTTCTAAGTCCCTCGGGAAGAGTGAAAGACGAGCACGTTCATTTTCAGAGCTCTTGGACCTTCCTATAAGAAGTTAGCCAAAAAGTAGCTTCGAAAAACGCTTAGGTTAAGTTTCAGAGTTGCTTCTAATGTACCAAAGCTGGACTTAGACATAATTTCACTCTCACAACATTATGGCTGGTTGGAGACAGTCCGAACCACAAGTACCGGGTCCATGGTTCTGGCCGTATACTGGGGGGACGGGGACGACTCCCATTAACCCCTGACTATACCGGGGATACGCTTATCACAATGCCTTTCTGGTCTGTGCTGAAGGAGGGAATTCTGGAAGCCAAGTGGCTTGACCTTTATTAGTGAGCCTGGTTACCCCCTCTCGGAACCACAGACTTAGAAATCGCCAGCTCATATACAGTGCATAAAATATATTTATATATATACCCTTATACAACATTTTTATAAAAAATATCACAAAATTCTTCTAAGTCCCTCGGGAAGAGTGAAAGACGCGCACGTTCATTTTCAGAGCTCCTAGACCTTCCTATAAGAAGTTAGCCAAAAAGTAGCTTCGAAAAACGCTTAGGTTAAGTTTCAGAGTTGCTTCTAATGTACCAAAGCTGGACTTTGACATAATTTCACTCTCACAACATTATGGCTGGTTGGAGACAGTCCGAACCACAAGTACCGGGTCCATGGTTCTGGCCGTATACTGGGGGGACGGGGACGACTCCCATTAACCCCTGACTATACCGGGGATACGCTTATCACAATGCCTTTCTGGTCTGTGCTGAAGCAGGGCATTCTGGCAGGCAAGTGGCTTGACCTTTATTAGTGAGCCTGGTTACCCCCTCTCGGAACCACAGACTTAGAAATCGCCAGCTCATATACAGTGCATAAAATATATTTATATATAAACCCTTATACACCATTTTAATAAAAAATATCACAAAATTCTTCTAAGTCCCTCGGGAAGAGTGAAAGACGAGCACGTTCATTTTCAGAGCTCTTAGACCTTCCTATAAGAAGTTAGCCAAAAAGTAGCTTCGAAAAACGCTTAGGTTAAGTTTCAGAGTTGCTTCTAATGTACCAAAGCTGGACTTTGACATAATTTCACTCTCACAACATTATGGCTGGTTGGAGACAGTCCGAACCACAAGTACCGGGTCCATGGTTCTAGCCGTATACTGGGGGGACGGGGACGACTCCCATTAACCCCTGACTATACCGGGGATACGCTTATCACAATGCCTTTCTGGTCTGTGCTGAAGCAGGGCATTCTGGCAGGCAAGTGGCTTGACCTTTATTAGTGAGCCTGGTTACCCCCTCTTGGAACCACAGACTTAGAAATCGCCAGCTCATATACAGTGCATAACATATATTTATATATATACTCTTATACACCATTTTAATAAAAAATATCACAAAATTCTTCTAAGTCCCTCGGGAAGAGTGAAAGACGCGCACATTCATTTTCAGAGCTCCTAGACCTTCCTATAAGAAGTTAGCCAAAAAGTAGCTTCGAAAAACGCTTAGGTTAAGTTTCAGAGTTGCTTCTAATGTACCAAAGCTGGACTTAGACATAATTTCACTCTCACAACATTATGGCTGGTTGGAGACAGTCCGAACCACAAGTACCGGGTCCATGGTTCTGGCCGTATACTGGGGGGACGGGGACGACTCCCATTAACCCCTGACTATACCGGGGATACGCTTATCACAATGCCTTTCTGGTCTGTTCTGAAGGAGGGAATTCTGGCAGCCAAGTGGCTTGACCTTTATTAGTGAGCCTGGTTACCCCCTCTCGGAACCACAGACTTAGAAATCGCCAGCTCATATACAGTGCATAAAATATATTTATATATAAACCCTTATACACCATTTTAATAAAAAATATCACAAAATTCTTCTAAGTCCCTCGGGAAGAGTGAAAGACGCGCACGTTCATTTTCAGAGCTCCTAGACCTTCCTATAAGAAGTTAGCCAAAAAGTAGCTTCGAAAAACGCTTAGGTTAAGTTTCAGAGTTGCTTCTAATGTACCAAAGCTGGACTTAGACATAATTTCACTCTCACAACATTATGGCTGGTTGGAGACAGTCCGAACCACAAGTACCGGGTCCATGGTTCTGGCCGTATACTGGGGGGACGGGGACGACTCCCATTAACCCCTGACTATACCGGGGATACGCTTATCACAATACCTTTCTGGTCTGTGCTGAAGCAGGGCATTCTGGCAGGCAAGTGGCTTGACCTTTATTAGTGAGCCTGGTTACCCCCTCTCGGAACCACAGACTTAGAAATCGCCAGCTCATATACAGTGCATAAAATATATTTATATATAAACCCTTATACACCATTTTAATAAAAAATATCACAAAATTCTTCTAAGTCCCTCGGGAAGAGTGAAAGACGAGCACGTTCATTTTCAGAGCTCTTGGACCTTCCTATAAGAAGTTAGCCAAAAAGTAGCTTCGAAAAACGCTTAGGTTAAGTTTCAGAGTTGCTTCTAATGTACCAAAGCTGGACTTAGACATAATTTCACTCTCACAACATTATGGCTGGTTGGAGACAGTCCGAACCACAAGTACCGGGTCCATGGTTCTGGCCGTATACTGGGGGGACGGGGACGACTCCCATTAACCCCTGACTATACCGGGGATACGCTTATCACAATGCCTTTCTGGTCTGTGCTGAAGGAGGGAATTCTGGAAGCCAAGTGGCTTGACCTTTATTAGTGAGCCTGGTTACCCCCTCTCGGAACCACAGACTTAGAAATCGCCAGCTCATATACAGTGCATAAAATATATTTATATATATACCCTTATACAACATTTTTATAAAAAATATCACAAAATTCTTCTAAGTCCCTCGGGAAGAGTGAAAGACGCGCACGTTCATTTTCAGAGCTCCTAGACCTTCCTATAAGAAGTTAGCCAAAAAGTAGCTTCGAAAAACGCTTAGGTTAAGTTTCAGAGTTGCTTCTAATGTACCAAAGCTGGACTTTGACATAATTTCACTCTCACAACATTATGGCTGGTTGGAGACAGTCCGAACCACAAGTACCGGGTCCATGGTTCTGGCCGTATACTGGGGGGACGGGGACGACTCCCATTAACCCCTGACTATACCGGGGATACGCTTATCACAATGCCTTTCTGGTCTGTGCTGAAGCAGGGCATTCTGGCAGGCAAGTGGCTTGACCTTTATTAGTGAGCCTGGTTACCCCCTCTCGGAACCACAGACTTAGAAATCGCCAGCTCATATACAGTGCATAAAATATATTTATATATAAACCCTTATACACCATTTTAATAAAAAATATCACAAAATTCTTCTAAGTCCCTCGGGAAGAGTGAAAGACGAGCACGTTCATTTTCAGAGCTCTTAGACCTTCCTATAAGAAGTTAGCCAAAAAGTAGCTTCGAAAAACGCTTAGGTTAAGTTTCAGAGTTGCTTCTAATGTACCAAAGCTGGACTTTGACATAATTTCACTCTCACAACATTATGGCTGGTTGGAGACAGTCCGAACCACAAGTACCGGGTCCATGGTTCTGGCCGTATACTGGGGGGACGGGGACGACTCCCATTAACCCCTGACTATACCGGGGATACGCTTATCACAATGCCTTTCTGGTCTGTGCTGAAGCAGGGCATTCTGGCAGGCAAGTGGCTTGACCTTTATTAGTGAGCCTGGTTACCCCCTCTCGGAACCACAGACTTAGAAATCGCCAGCTCATATACAGTGCATAAAATATATTTATATATAAACCCTTATACACCATTTTAATAAAAAATATCACAAAATTCTTCTAAGTCCCTCGGGAAGAGTGAAAGACGCGCACGTTCATTTTCAGAGCTCCTAGACCTTCCTATAAGAAGTTATCCAAAAAGTAGCTTCGAAAAACGCTTAGGTTAAGTTTCAGAGTTGCTTCTAATGTACCAAAGCTGGACTTAGACATAATTTCACTCTCACAACATTATGGCTGGTTGGAGACAGTCCGAACCACAAGTACCGGGTCCATGGTTCTGGCCGTATACTGGGGGGACGGGGACGACTCCCATTAACCCCTGACTATACCGGGGATACGCTTATCACAATACCTTTCTGGTCTGTGCTGAAGCAGGGCATTCTGGCAGGCAAGTGGCTTGACCTTTATTAGTGAGCCTGGTTACCCCCTCTCGGAACCACAGACTTAGAAATCGCCAGCTCATATACAGTGCATAAAATATATTTATATATAAACCCTTATACACCATTTTAATAAAAAATATCACAAAATTCTTCTAAGTCCCTCGGGAAGAGTGAAAGACGAGCACGTTCATTTTCAGAGCTCTTAGACCTTCCTATAAGAAGTTAGCCAAAAAGTAGCTTCGAAAAACGCTTAGGTTAAGTTTCAGAGTTGCTTCTAATGTACCAAAGCTGGACTTAGACATAATTTCACTCTCACAACATTATGGCTGGTTGGAGACAGTCCGAACCACAAGTACCGGGTCCATGGTTCTGGCCGTATACTGGGGGGACGGGGACGACTCCCATTAACCCCTGACTATACCGGGGATACGCTTATCACAATGCCTTTCTGGTCTGTGCTGAAGCAGGGCATTCTGGCAGGCAAGTGGCTTGACCTTTATTAGTGAGCCTGGTTACCCCCTCTCGGAACCACAGACTTAGAAATCGCCAGCTCATATACAGTGCATAAAATATATTTATATATAAACCCTTATACACCATTTTAATAAAAAATATCACAAAATTCTTCTAAGTCCCTCGGGAAGAGTGAAAGACGAGCACGTTCATTTTCAGAGCTCTTAGACCTTCCTATAAGAAGTTAGCCAAAAAGTAGCTTCGAAAAACGCTTAGGTTAAGTTTCAGAGTTGCTTCTAATGTACCAAAGCTGGACTTTGACATAATTTCACTCTCACAACATTATGGCTGGTTGGAGACAGTCCGAACCACAAGTACCGGGTCCATGGTTCTGGCCGTATACTGGGGGGACGGGGACGACTCCCATTAACCCCTGACTATACCGGGGATACGCTTATCACAATGCCTTTCTGGTCTGTGCTGAAGGAGGGAATTCTGGCAGCCAAGTGGCTTGACCTTTATTAGTGAGCCTGGTTACCCCCTCTCGGAACCACAGACTTAGAAATCGCCAGCTCATATACAGTGCATAAAATATATTTATATATATACCCTTATACACCATTTTTATAAAAAATATCACAAAATTCTTCTAAGTCCCTCGGGAAGAGTGAAAGACGCGCACGTTCATTTTCAGAGCTCCTAGACCTTCCTATAAGAAGTTAGCCAAAAAGTAGCTTCGAAAAACTCTTAGGTTAAGTTTCAGAGTTGCTTCTAATGTACCAAAGCTGGACTTTGACATAATTTCACTCTCACAACATTATGGCTGGTTGGAGACAGTCCGAACCACAAGTACCGGGTCCATGGTTCTGGCCGTATACTGGGGGGACGGGGACGACTCCCATTAACCCCTGACTATACCGGGGATACGCTTATCACAATGCCTTTCTGGTCTGTGCTGAAGGAGGGAATTCTGGCAGCCAAGTTGCTTGACCTTTATTAGTGAGCCTGGTTACCCCCTCTCGGAACCACAGACTTAGAAATCGCCAGCTCATATACAGTGCATAAAATATATTTATATATATACCCTTATACACCATTTTTATAAAAAATATCACAAAATTCTTCTAAGTCCCTCGGGAAGAGTGAAAGACGCGCACGTTCATTTTCAGAGCTCCTAGACCTTCCTATAAGAAGTTAGCCAAAAAGTAGCTTCGAAAAACGCTTAGGTTAAGTTTCAGAGTTGCTTCTAATGTACCAAAGCTGGACTTAGACATAATTTCACTCTCACAACATTATGGCTGGTTGGAGACATTCCGAACCACAAGTACCGGGTCCATGGTTCTAGCCGTATACTGGGGGGACGGGGACGACTCCCATTAACCCCTGACTATACCGGGGATACGCTTATCACAATGCCTTTCTGGTCTGTGCTGAAGCAGGGCATTCTGGCAGGCAAGTGGCTTGACCTTTATTAGTGAGCCTGGTTACCCCCTCTTGGAACCACAGACTTAGAAATCGCCAGCTCATATACAGTGCATAACATATATTTATATATATACTCTTATACACCATTTTAATAAAAAATATCACAAAATTCTTCTAAGTCCCTCGGGAAGAGTGAAAGACGCGCACATTCATTTTCAGAGCTCCTAGACCTTCCTATAAGAAGTTAGCCAAAAAGTAGCTTCGAAAAACGCTTAGGTTAAGTTTCAGAGTTGCTTCTAATGTACCAAAGCTGGACTTAGACATAATTTCACTCTCACAACATTATGGCTGGTTGGAGACAGTCCGAACCACAAGTACCGGGTCCATGGTTCTGGCCGTATACTGGGGGGACGGGGACGACTCCCATTAACCCCTGACTATACCGGGGATACGCTTATCACAATGCCTTTCTGGTCTGTGCTGAAGGAGGGAATTCTGGCAGCCAAGTGGCTTGACCTTTATTAGTGAGCCTGGTTACCCCCTCTCGGAACCACAGACTTAGAAATCGCCAGCTCATATACAGTGCATAAAATATATTTATATATATACCCTTATACACCATTTTTATAAAAAATATCACAAAATTCTTCTAAGTCCCTCGGGAAGAGTGAAAGACGCGCACGTTCATTTTCAGAGCTCCTAGACCTTCCTATAAGAAGTTAGCCAAAAAGTAGCTTCGAAAAACGCTTAGGTTAAGTTTCAGAGTTGCTTCTAATGTACCAAAGCTGGACTTTGACATAATTTCACTCTCACAACATTATGGCTGGTTGGAGACAGTCCGAACCACAAGTACCGGGTCCATGGTTCTGGCCGTATACTGGGGGAACGGGGACGACTCCCATTAACCCCTGACTATACCGGGGATACGCTTATCACAATGCCTTTCTGGTCTGTGCTGAAGCAGGGCATTCTGGCAGGCAAGTGGCTTGACCTTTATTAGTGAGCCTGGTTACCCCCTCTCGGAACCACAGACTTAGAAATCGCCAGCTCATATACAGTGCATAAAATATATTTATATATAAACCCTTATACACCATTTTAATAAAAAATATCACAAAATTCTTCTAAGTCCCTCGGGAAGAGTGAAAGACGCGCACGTTCATTTTCAGAGCTCCTAGACCTTCCTATAAGAAGTTAGCCAAAAAGTAGCTTCGAAAAACGCTTAGGTTAAGTTTCAGAGTTGCTTCTAATGTACCAAAGCTGGACTTAGACATAATTTCACTCTCACAACATTATGGCTGGTTGGAGACAGTCCGAACCACAAGTACCGGGTCCATGGTTCTGGCCGTATACTGGGGGAACGGGGACGACTCCCATTAACCCCTGACTATACCGGGGATACGCTTATCACAATGCCTTTCTGGTCTGTGCTGAAGCAGGGCATTCTGGCAGGCAAGTGGCTTGACCTTTATTAGTGAGCCTGGTTACCCCCTCTCGGAACCACAGACTTAGAAATCGCCAGCTCATATACAGTGCATAAAATATATTTATATATAAACCCTTATACACCATTTTAATAAAAAATATCACAAAATTCTTCTAAGTCCCTCGGGAAGAGTGAAAGACGCGCACGTTCATTTTCAGAGCTCCTAGACCTTCCTATAAGAAGTTAGCCAAAAAGTAGCTTCGAAAAACGCTTAGGTTAAGTTTCAGAGTTGCTTCTAATGTACCAAAGCTGGACTTAGACATAATTTCACTCTCACAACATTATGGCTGGTTGGAGACAGTCCGAACCACAAGTACCGGGTCCATGGTTCTGGCCGTATACTGGGGTACGGGGACGACTCCCATTAACCCCTGACTATACCGGGGATACGCTTATCACAATGCCTTTTTGGTCTGTGCTGAAGCAGGGCATTCTGGCAGGCAAGTGGCTTGACCTTTATTAGTGAGCCTGGTTACCCCCTCTCGGAACCACAGACTTAGAAATCGCCAGCTCATATACAGTGCATAAAATATATTTATATATAAACCCTTATACACCATTTTAATAAAAAATATCACAAAATTCTTCTAAGTCCCTCGGGAAGAGTGAAAGACGCGCACGTTCATTTTCAGAGCTCTTAGACCTTCCTATAAGAAGTTAGGCAAAAAGTAGCTTCGAAAAACGCTTAGGTTAAGTTTCAGAGTTGCTTCTAATGTACCAAAGCTGGACTTAGACATCATTTCACTCTCACAACATTATGGCTGGTTGGAGACAGTCCGAACCACAAGTACCGGGTCCATGGTTCTGGCCGTATACTGGGGGGACGGGGACGACTTCCATTAACCCCTGACTATACCGGGGATACGCTTATCACAATGCCTTTCTGGTCTGTGCTGAAGCAGGGCATTCTGGCAGGCAAGTGGCTTGACCTTTATTAGTGAGCCTGGTTACCCCCTCTCGGAACCACAGACTTAGAAATCGCCAGCTCATATACAGTGCATAAAATATATTTATATATAAACCCTTATACACCATTTTAATAAAAAATATCACAAAATTCTTCTAAGTCCCTCGGGAAGAGTGAAAGACGAGCACGTTCATTTTCAGAGCTCTTGGACCTTCCTATAAGAAGTTAGCCAAAAAGTAGCTTCGAAAAACGCTTAGGTTAAGTTTCAGAGTTGCTTCTAATGTACCAAAGCTGGACTTAGACATAATTTCACTCTCACAACATTATGGCTGGTTGGAGACAGTCCGAACCACAAGTACCGGGTCCATGGTTCTGGCCGTATACTGGGGGGACGGGGACGACTCCCATTAACCCCTGACTATACCGGGGATACGCTTATCACAATGCCTTTCTGGTCTGTTCTGAAGGAGGGAATTCTGGCAGCCAAGTGGCTTGACCTTTATTAGTGAGCCTGGTTACCCCCTCTCGGAACCACAGACTTAGAAATCGCCAGCTCATATACAGTGCATAAAATATATTTATATATAAACCCTTATACACCATTTTAATAAAAAATATCACAAAATTCTTCTAAGTCCCTCGGGAAGAGTGAAAGACGCGCACGTTCATTTTCAGAGCTCCTAGACCTTCCTATAAGAAGTTAGCCAAAAAGTAGCTTCGAAAAACGCTTAGGTTAAGTTTCAGAGTTGCTTCTAATGTACCAAAGCTGGACTTAGACATAATTTCACTCTCACAACATTATGGCTGGTTGGAGACAGTCCGAACCACAAGTACCGGGTCCATGGTTCTGGCCGTATACTGGGGGGACGGGGACGACTCCCATTAACCCCTGACTATACCGGGGATACGCTTATCACAATACCTTTCTGGTCTGTGCTGAACAGGGCATTCTGGCAGGCAAGTGGCTTGACCTTTATTAGTGAGCCTGGTTACCCCCTCTCGGAACCACAGACTTAGAAATCGCCAGCTCATATACAGTGCATAAAATATATTTATATATAAACCCTTATACACCATTTTAATAAAAAATATCACAAAATTCTTCTAAGTCCCTCGGGAAGAGTGAAAGACGAGCACGTTCATTTTCAGAGCTCTTGGACCTTCCTATAAGAAGTTAGCCAAAAAGTAGCTTCGAAAAACGCTTAGGTTAAGTTTCAGAGTTGCTTCTAATGTACCAAAGCTGGACTTAGACATAATTTCACTCTCACAACATTATGGCTGGTTGGAGACAGTCCGAACCACAAGTACCGGGTCCATGGTTCTAGCCGTATACTGGGGGGACGGGGACGACTCCCATTAACCCCTGACTATACCGGGGATACGCTTATCACAATGCCTTTCTGGTCTGTGCTGAAGGAGGGAATTCTGGCAGCCAAGTGGCTTGACCTTTATTAGTGAGCCTGGTTACCCCCTCTCGGAACCACAGACTTAGAAATCGCCAGCTCATATACAGTGCATAAAATATATTTATATATATACCCTTATACAACATTTTTATAAAAAATATCACAAAATTCTTCTAAGTCCCTCGGGAAGAGTGAAAGACGCGCACGTTCATTTTCAGAGCTCCTAGACCTTCCTATAAGAAGTTAGCCAAAAAGTAGCTTCGAAAAACGCTTAGGTTAAGTTTCAGAGTTGCTTCTAATGTACCAAAGCTGGACTTTGACATAATTTCACTCTCACAACATTATGGCTGGTTGGAGACAGTCCGAACCACAAGTAACGGGTCCATGGTTCTGGCCGTATACTGGGGGGACGGGGACGACTCCCATTAACCCCTGACTATACCGGGGATACGCTTATCACAATGCCTTTCTGGTCTGTGCTGAAGCAGGGCATTCTGGCAGGCAAGTGGCTTGACCTTTATTAGTGAGCCTGGTTACCCCCTCTCGGAACCACAGACTTAGAAATCGCCAGCTCATATACAGTGCATAAAATATATTTATATATAAACCCTTATACACCATTTTAATAAAAAATATCACAAAATTCTTCTAAGTCCCTCGGGAAGAGTGAAAGACGAGCACGTTCATTTTCAGAGCTCTTAGACCTTCCTATAAGAAGTTAGCCAAAAAGTAGCTTCGAAAAACGCTTAGGTTAAGTTTCAGAGTTGCTTCTAATGTACCAAAGCTGGACTTAGACATAATTTCACTCTCACAACATTATGGCTGGTTGGAGACAGTCCGAACCACAAGTACCGGGTCCATGGTTCTGGCCGTATACTGGGGGGACGGGGACGACTCCCATTAACCCCTGACTATACCGGGGATACGCTTATCACAATGCCTTTCTGGTCTGTGCTGAAGCAGGGCATTCTGGCAGGCAAGTGGCTTGACCTTTATTAGTGAGCCTGGTTACCCCGTCTCGGAACCACAGACTTAGAAATCGCCAGCTCATATACAGTGCATAAAATATATTTATATATAAACCCTTATACACCATTTTAATAAAAAATATCACAAAATTCTTCTAAGTCCCTCGGGAAGAGTGAAAGACGCGCACGTTCATTTTCAGAGCTCCTAGACCTTCCTATAAGAAGTTAGCCAAAAAGTAGCTTCGAAAAACGCTTAGGTTAAGTTTCAGAGTTGCTTCTAATGTACCAAAGCTGGACTTAGACATAATTTCACTCTCACAACATTATGGCTGGTTGGAGACAGTCCGAACCACAAGTACCGGGTCCATGGTTCTGGCCGTATACTGGGGGGACGGGGACGACTCCCATTAACCCCTGACTATACCGGGGATACGCTTATCACAATGCCTTTCTGGTCTGTGCTGAAGGAGGGAATTCTGGCAGCCAAGTGGCTTGACCTTTATTAGTGAGCCTGGTTACCCCCTCTCGGAACCACAGACTTAGAAATCGCCAGCTCATATACAGTGCATAAAATATATTTATATATATACCCTTATACAACATTTTTATAAAAAATATCACAAAATTCTTCTAAGTCCCTCGGGAAGAGTGAAAGACGCGCACGTTCATTTTCAGAGCTCCTAGACCTTCCTATAAGAAGTTAGCCAAAAAGTAGCTTCGAAAAACGCTTAGGTAAAGTTTCAGAGTTGCTTCTAATGTACCAAAGCTGGACTTTGACATAATTTCACTCTCACAACATTATGGCTGGTTGGAGACAGTCCGAACCACAAGTACCGGGTCCATGGTTCTGGCCGTATACTGGGGGGACGGGGACGACTCCCATTAACCCCTGACTATACCGGGGATACGCTTATCACAATGCCTTTCTGGTCTGTGCTGAAGCAGGGCATTCTGGCAGGCAAGTGGCTTGACCTTTATTAGTGAGCCTGGTTACCCCCTCTCGGAACCACAGACTTAGAAATCGCCAGCTCATATACAGTGCATAAAATATATTTATATATAAACCCTTATACACCATTTTAATAAAAAATATCACAAAATTCTTCTAAGTCCCTCGGGAAGAGTGAAAGACGAGCACGTTCATTTTCAGAGCTCTTAGACCTTCCTATAAGAAGTTAGCCAAAAAGTAGCTTCGAAAAACGCTTAGGTTAAGTTTCAGAGTTGCTTCTAATGTACCAAAGCTGGACTTAGACATAATTTCACTCTCACAACATTATGGCTGGTTGGAGACAGTCCGAACCACAAGTACCGGGTCCATGGTTCTGGCCGTATACTGGGGGGACGGGGACGACTCCCATTAACCCCTGACTATACCGGGGATACGCTTATCACAATGCCTTTCTGGTCTGTGCTGAAGCAGGGCATTCTGGCAGGCAAGTGGCTTGACCTTTATTAGTGAGCCTGGTTACCCCGTCTCGGAACCACAGACTTAGAAATCGCCAGCTCATATACAGTGCATAAAATATATTTATATATAAACCCTTAAACACCATTTTAATAAAAAATATCACAAAATTCTTCTAAGTCCCTCGGGAAGAGTGAAAGACGCGCACGTTCATTTTCAGAGCTCCTAGACCTTCCTATAAGAAGTTAGCCAAAAAGTAGCTTCGAAAAACGCTTAGGTTAAGTTTCAGAGTTGCTTCTAATGTACCAAAGCTGGACTTAGACATAATTTCACTCTCACAACATTATGGCTGGTTGGAGACAGTCCGAACCACAAGTACCGGGTCCATGGTTCTGGCCGTATACTGGGGGGACGGGGACGACTCCCATTAACCCCTGACTATACCGGGGATACGCTTATTACAATGCCTTTCTGGTTTGTGCTGAAGCAGGGCATTCTGGCAGGCAAGTGGCTTGACCTTTATTAGTGAGCCTGGTTACCCCCTCTCGGAACCACAGACTTAGAAATCGCCAGCTCATATACAGTGCATAAAATATATTTATATATAAACCCTTATACACCATTTTAATAAAAAATATCACAAAATTCTTCTAAGTCCCTCGGGGAGAGTGAAAGACGCGCACGTTCATTTTCAGAGCTCCTAGACCTTCCTATAAGAAGTTAGCCATAAAGTAGCTTCGAAAAACGCTTAGGTTAAGTTTCAGAGTTGCTTCTAATGTACCAAAGCTGGACTTTGACATAATTTCACTCTCACAACATTATGGCTGGTTGGAGACAGTCCGAACCACAAGTACCGGGTCCATGGTTCTGGCCGTATACTGGGGGGACGGGGACGACTCCCATTAACCCCTGACTATACCGGGGATACGCTTATCACAATGCCTTTCTGGTCTGTGCTGAAGCAGGGCATTCTGGCAGGCAAGTGGCTTGACCTTTATTAGTGAGCCTGGTTACCCCGTCTCGGAACCACAAACTTAGAAATCGCCAGCTCATATACAGTGCATAAAATATATTTATATATAAACCCTTATACACCATTTTAATAAAAAATATCACAAAATTCTTCTAAGTCCCTCGGGAAGAGTGAAAGACGCGCACGTTCATTTTCAGAGCTCCTAGACCTTCCTATAAGAAGTTAGCCAAAAAGTAGCTTCGAAAAACGCTTAGGTTAAGTTTCAGAGTTGCTTCTAATGTACCAAAGCTGGACTTAGACATAATTTCACTCTCACAACATTATGGCTGGTTGGAGACAGTCCGAACCACAAGTACCGGGTCCATGGTTCTGGCCGTATACTGGGGGGACGGGGACGACTCCCATTAACCCCTGACTATACCGGGGATACGCTTATTACAATGCCTTTCTGGTTTGTGCTGAAGCAGGGCATTCTGGCAGGCAAGTGGCTTGACCTTTATTAGTGAGCCTGGTTACCCCCTCTCGGAACCACAGACTTAGAAATCGCCAGCTCATATACAGTGCATAAAATATATTTATATATAAACCCTTATACACCATTTTAATAAAAAATATCACAAAATTCTTCTAAGTCCCTCGGGGAGAGTGAAAGACGCGCACGTTCATTTTCAGAGCTCCTAGACCTTCCTATAAGAAGTTAGCCAAAAAGTAGCTTCGAAAAACGCTTAGGTTAAGTTTCAGAGTTGCTTCTAATGTACCAAAGCTGGACTTTGACATAATTTCACTCTCACAACATTATGGCTGGTTGGAGACAGTCCGAACCACAAGTACCGGGTCCATGGTTCTGGCCGTATACTGGGGGGACGGGGACGACTCCCATTAACCCCTGACTATACCGGGGATACGCTTATCACAATGCCTTTCTGGTCTGTGCTGAAGCAGGGCATTCTGGCAGGCAAGTGGCTTGACCTTTATTAGTGAGCCTGGTTACCCCGTCTCGGAACCACAGACTTAGAAATCGCCAGCTCATATACAGTGCATAAAATAAATTTATATATAAACCCTTATACACCATTTTAATAAAAAATATCACAAAATTCTTCTAAGTCCCTCGGGAAGAGTGAAAGACGCGCACGTTCATTTTCAGAGCTCCTAGACCTTCCTATAAGAAGTTAGCCAAAAAGTAGCTTCGAAAAACGCTTAGGTTAAGTTTCAGAGTTGCTTCTAATGTACCAAAGCTGGACTTAGACATAATTTCACTCTCACAACATTATGGCTGGTTGGAGACAGTCCGAACCACAAGTACCGGGTCCATGGTTCTGGCCGTATACTGGGGGGACGGGGACGACTCCCATTAACCCCTGACTATACCGGGGATACGCTTATCACAATGCCTTTCTGGTCTGTGCTGAAGGAGGGAATTCTGGCAGCCAAGTGGCTTGACCTTTATTAGGGAGCCTGGTTACCCCCTCTCGGAACCACAGACTTAGAAATCGCCAGCTCATATACAGTGCATAAAATATATTTATATATAAACCCTTATACACCATTTTAATAAAAAATATCACAAAATTCTTCTAAGTCCCTCGGGAAGAGTGAAAGACGAGCACGTTCATTTTCAGAGCTCTTGGACCTTCCTATAAGAAGTTAGCCAAAAAGTAGCTTCGAAAAACGCTTAGGTTAAGTTTCAGAGTTGCTTCTAATGTACCAAAGCTGGACTTAGACATAATTTCACTCTCACAACATTATGGCTGGTTGGAGACAGTCCGAACCACAAGTACCGGGTCCATGGTTCTGGCCGTATACTGGGGGGACGGGGACGACTCCCATTAACCCCTGACTATACCGGGGATACGCTTATCACAATGCCTTTCTGGTCTGTGCTGAAGGAGGGAATTCTGGCAGCCAAGTGGCTTGACCTTTATTAGTGAGCCTGGTTACCCCCTCTCGGAACCACAGACTTAGAAATCGCCAGCTCATATACAGTGCATAAAATATATTTATATATATACCCTTATACACCATTTTTATAAAAAATATCACAAAATTCTTCTAAGTCCCTCGGGAAGAGTGAAAGACGCGCACGTTCATTTTCAGAGCTCCTAGACCTTCCTATAAGAAGTTAGCCAAAAAGTAGCTTCGAAAAACGCTTAGGTTAAGTTTCAGAGTTGCTTCTAATGTACCAAAGCTGGACTTTGACATAATTTCACTCTCACAACATTATGGCTGGTTGGAGACAGTCCGAACCACAAGTACCGGGTCCATGGTTCTGGCCGTATACTGGGGGAACGGGGACGACTCCCATTAACCCCTGACTATACCGGGGATACGCTTATCACAATGCCTTTCTGGTCTGTGCTGAAGCAGGGCATTCTGGCAGGCAAGTGGCTTGACCTTTATTAGTGAGCCTGGTTACCCCCTCTCGGAACCACAGACTTAGAAATCGCCAGCTCATATACAGTGCATAAAATATATTTATATATAAACCCTTATACACCATTTTAATAAAAAATATCACAAAATTCTTCTAAGTCCCTCGGGAAGAGTGAAAGACGCGCACGTTCATTTTCAGAGCTCCTAGACCTTCCTATAAGAAGTTAGCCAAAAAGTAGCTTCGAAAAACGCTTAGGTTAAGTTTCAGAGTTGCTTCTAATGTACCAAAGCTGGACTTAGACATAATTTCACTCTCACAACATTATGGCTGGTTGGAGACAGTCCGAACCACAAGTACCGGGTCCATGGTTCTGGCCGTATACTGGGGGGACGGGGACGACTCCCATTAACCCCTGACTATACCGGGGATACGCTTATCACAATGCCTTTTTGGTCTGTGCTGAAGCAGGGCATTCTGGCAGGCAAGTGGCTTGACCTTTATTAGTGAGCCTGGTTACCCCCTCTCGGAACCACAGACTTAGAAATCGCCAGCTCATATACAGTGCATAAAATATATTTATATATAAACCCTTATACACCATTTTAATAAAAAATATCACAAAATTCTTCTAAGTCCCTCGGGAAGAGTGAAAGACGCGCACGTTCATTTTCAGAGCTCCTAGACCTTCCTATAAGAAGTTAGCCAAAAAGTAGCTTCGAAAAACGCTTAGGTTAAGTTTCAGAGTTGCTTCTAATGTACCAAAGCTGGACTTTGACATAATTTCACTCTCACAACATTATGGCTGGTTGGAGACAGTCCGAACCACAAGTACCGGGTCCATGGTTCTGGCCGTATACTGGGGGGACGGGGACGACTCCCATTAACCCCTGACTATACCGGGGATACGCTTATCACAATGCCTTTCTGGTCTGTGCTGAAGGAGGGAATTCTGGCAGCCAAGTGGCTTGACCTTTATTAGTGAGCCTGGTTACCCCCTCTCGGAACCACAGACTTAGAAATCGCCAGCTCATATACAGTGCATAAAATATATTTATATATATACCCTTATACACCATTTTTATAAAAAATATCACAAAATTCTTCTAAGTCCCTCGGGAAGAGTGAAAGACGCGCACGTTCATTTTCAGAGCTCCTAGACCTTCCTATAAGAAGTTAGCCAAAAAGTAGCTTCGAAAAACGCTTAGGTTAAGTTTCAGAGTTGCTTCTAATGTACCAAAGCTGGACTTTGACATAATTTCACTCTCACAACATTATGGCTGGTTGGAGACAGTCCGAACCACAAGTACCGGGTCCATGGTTCTGGCCGTATACTGGGGGAACGGGGACGACTCCCATTAACCCCTGACTATACCGGGGATACGCTTATCACAATGCCTTTCTGGTCTGTGCTGAAGCAGGGCATTCTGGCAGGCAAGTGGCTTGACCTTTATTAGTGAGCCTGGTTACCCCCTCTCGGAACCACAGACTTAGAAATCGCCAGCTCATATACAGTGCATAAAATATATTTATATATAAACCCTTATACACCATTTTAATAAAAAATATCACAAAATTCTTCTAAGTCCCTCGGAAAGAGTGAAAGACGCGCACGTTCATTTTCAGAGCTCCTAGACCTTCCTATAAGAAGTTAGCCAAAAAGTAGCTTCGAAAAACGCTTAGGTTAAGTTTCAGAGTTGCTTCTAATGTACCAAAGCTGGACTTAGACATAATTTCACTCTCACAACATTATGGCTGGTTGGAGACAGTCCGAACCACAAGTACCGGGTCCATGGTTCTGGCCGTATACTGGGGGGACGGGGACGACTCCCATTAACCCCTGACTATACCGGGGATACGCTTATCACAATGCCTTTTTGGTCTGTGCTGAAGCAGGGCATTCTGGCAGGCAAGTGGCTTGACCTTTATTAGTGAGCCTGGTTACCCCCTCTCGGAACCACAGACTTAGAAATCGCCAGCTCATATACAGTGCATAAAATATATTTATATATAAACCCTTATACACCATTTTAATAAAAAATATCACAAAATTCTTCTAAGTCCCTCGGGAAGAGTGAAAGACGCGCACGTTCATTTTCAGAGCTCCTAGACCTTCCTATAAGAAGTTAGCCAAAAAGTAGCTTCGAAAAACGCTTAGGTTAAGTTTCAGAGTTGCTTCTAATGTACCAAAGCTGGACTTAGACATAATTTCACTCTCACAACATTATGGCTGGTTGGAGACAGTCCGAACCACAAGTACCGGGTCCATGGTTCTGGCCGTATACTGGGGTACGGGGACGACTCCCATTAACCCCTGACTATACCGGGGATACGCTTATCACAATGCCTTTTTGGTCTGTGCTGAAGCAGGGCATTCTGGCAGGCAAGTGGCTTGACCTTTATTAGTGAGCCTGGTTACCCCTCTCGGAACCACAGACTTAGAAATCGCCAGCTCATATACAGTGCATAAAATATATTTATATATAAACCCTTATACACCATTTTAATAAAAAATATCACAAAATTCTTCTAAGTCCCTCGGGAAGAGTGAAAGACGCGCACGTTCATTTTCAGAGCTCTTAGACCTTCCTATAAGAAGTTAGCCAAAAAGTAGCTTCGAAAAACGCTTAGGTTAAGTTTCAGAGTTGCTTCTAATGTACCAAAGCTGGACTTAGACATCATTTCACTCTCACAACATTATGGCTGGTTGGAGACAGTCCGAACCACAAGTACCGGGTCCATGGTTCTGGCCGTATACTGGGGGGACGGGGATGACTTCCATTAACCCCTGACTATACCGGGGATACGCTTATCACAATGCCTTTCTGGTCTGTGCTGAAGCAGGGCATTCTGGCAGGCAAGTGGCTTGACCTTTATTAGTGAGCCTGGTTACCCCCTCTCGGAACCACAGACTTAGAAATCGCCAGCTCATATACAGTGCATAAAATATATTTATATATAAACCCTTATACACCATTTTAATAAAAAATATCACAAAATTCTTCTAAGTCCCTCGGGAAGAGTGAAAGACGCGCACGTTCATTTTCAGAGCTCTTAGACCTTCCTATAAGAAGTTAGCCAAAAAGTAGCTTCGAAAAACGCTTAGGTTAAGTTTCAGAGTTGCTTCTAATGTACCAAAGCTGGACTTAGACATCATTTCACTCTCACAACATTATGGCTGGTTGGAGACAGTCCGAACCACAAGTACCGGGTCCATGGTTCTGGCCGTATACTGGGGGAACGGGGACGACTCCCATTAACCCCTGACTATACCGGGGATACGCTTATCACAATGCCTTTCTGGTCTGTGCTGAAGCAGGGCATTCTGGCAGGCAAGTGGCTTGACCTTTATTAGTGAGCCTGGTTACCCCCTCTCGGAACCACAGACTTAGAAATCGCCAGCTCATATACAGTGCATAAAATATATTTATATATAAACCCTTATACACCATTTTAATAAAAAATATCACAAAATTCTTCTAAGTCCCTCGGAAAGAGTGAAAGACGCGCACGTTCATTTTCAGAGCTCCTAGACCTTCCTATAAGAAGTTAGCCAAAAAGTAGCTTCGAAAAACGCTTAGGTTAAGTTTCAGAGTTGCTTCTAATGTACCAAAGCTGGACTTAGACATAATTTCACTCTCACAACATTATGGCTGGTTGGAGACAGTCCGAACCACAAGTACCGGGTCCATGGTTCTGGCCGTATACTGGGGGGACGGGGACGACTCCCATTAACCCCTGACTATACCGGGGATACGCTTATCACAATGCCTTTTTGGTCTGTGCTGAAGCAGGGCATTCTGGCAGGCAAGTGGCTTGACCTTTATTAGTGAGCCTGGTTACCCCCTCTCGGAACCACAGACTTAGAAATCGCCAGCTCATATACAGTGCATAAAATATATTTATATATAAACCCTTATACACCATTTTAATAAAAAATATCACAAAATTCTTCTAAGTCCCTCGGGAAGAGTGAAAGACGCGCACGTTCATTTTCAGAGCTCCTAGACCTTCCTATAAGAAGTTAGCCAAAAAGTAGCTTCGAAAAACGCTTAGGTTAAGTTTCAGAGTTGCTTCTAATGTACCAAAGCTGGACTTAGACATAATTTCACTCTCACAACATTATGGCTGGTTGGAGACAGTCCGAACCACAAGTACCGGGTCCATGGTTCTGGCCGTATACTGGGGTACGGGGACGACTCCCATTAACCCCTGACTATACCGGGGATACGCTTATCACAATGCCTTTTTGGTCTGTGCTGAAGCAGGGCATTCTGGCAGGCAAGTGGCTTGACCTTTATTAGTGAGCCTGGTTACCCCTCTCGGAACCACAGACTTAGAAATCGCCAGCTCATATACAGTGCATAAAATATATTTATATATAAACCCTTATACACCATTTTAATAAAAAATATCACAAAATTCTTCTAAGTCCCTCGGGAAGAGTGAAAGACGCGCACGTTCATTTTCAGAGCTCTTAGACCTTCCTATAAGAAGTTAGCCAAAAAGTAGCTTCGAAAAACGCTTAGGTTAAGTTTCAGAGTTGCTTCTAATGTACCAAAGCTGGACTTAGACATCATTTCACTCTCACAACATTATGGCTGGTTGGAGACAGTCCGAACCACAAGTACCGGGTCCATGGTTCTGGCCGTATACTGGGGGGACGGGGACGACTTCCATTAACCCCTGACTATACCGGGGATACGCTTATCACAATGCCTTTCTGGTCTGTGCTGAAGCAGGGCATTCTGGCAGGCAAGTGGCTTGACCTTTATTAGTGAGCCTGGTTACCCCCTCTCGGAACCACAGACTTAGAAATCGCCAGCTCATATACAGTGCATAAAATATATTTATATATAAACCCTTATACACCATTTTAATAAAAAATATCACAAAATTCTTCTAAGTCCCTCGGGAAGAGTGAAAGACGCGCACGTTCATTTTCAGAGCTCTTAGACCTTCCTATAAGAAGTTAGCCAAAAAGTAGCTTCGAAAAACGCTTAGGTTAAGTTTCAGAGTTGCTTCTAATGTACCAAAGCTGGACTTAGACATCATTTCACTCTCACAACATTATGGCTGGTTGGAGACAGTCCGAACCACAAGTACCGGGTCCATGGTTCTGGCCGTATACTGGGGGGACGGGGACGACTTCCATTAACCCCTGACTATACCGGGGATACGCTTATCACAATGCCTTTCTGGTCTGTGCTGAAGCAGGGCATTCTGGCAGGCAAGTGGCTTGACCTTTATTAGTGAGCCTGGTTACCCCCTCTCGGAACCACAGACTTAGAAATCGCCAGCTCATATACAGTGCATAAAATATATTTATATATAAACCCTTATACACCATTTTAATAAAAAATATCACAAAATTCTTCTAAGTCCCTCGGAAAGAGTGAAAGACGCGCACGTTCATTTTCAGAGCTCCTAGACCTTCCTATAAGAAGTTAGCCAAAAAGTAGCTTCGAAAAACGCTTAGGTTAAGTTTCAGAGTTGCTTCTAATGTACCAAAGCTGGACTTAGACATAATTTCACTCTCACAACATTATGGCTGGTTGGAGACAGTCCGAACCACAAGTACCGGGTCCATGGTTCTGGCCGTATACTGGGGGGACGGGGACGACTCCCATTAACCCCTGACTATACCGGGGATACGCTTATCACAATGCCTTTTTGGTCTGTGCTGAAGCAGGGCATTCTGGCAGGCAAGTGGCTTGACCTTTATTAGTGAGCCTGGTTACCCCCTCTCGGAACCACAGACTTAGAAATCGCCAGCTCATATACAGTGCATAAAATATATTTATATATAAACCCTTATACACCATTTTAATAAAAAATATCACAAAATTCTTCTAAGTCCCTCGGGAAGAGTGAAAGACGCGCACGTTCATTTTCAGAGCTCCTAGACCTTCCTATAAGAAGTTAGCCAAAAAGTAGCTTCGAAAAACGCTTAGGTTAAGTTTCAGAGTTGCTTCTAATGTACCAAAGCTGGACTTAGACATAATTTCACTCTCACAACATTATGGCTGGTTGGAGACAGTCCGAACCACAAGTACCGGGTCCATGGTTCTGGCCGTATACTGGGGTACGGGGACGACTCCCATTAACCCCTGACTATACCGGGGATACGCTTATCACAATGCCTTTTTGGTCTGTGCTGAAGCAGGGCATTCTGGCAGGCAAGTGGCTTGACCTTTATTAGTGAGCCTGGTTACCCCTCTCGGAACCACAGACTTAGAAATCGCCAGCTCATATACAGTGCATAAAATATATTTATATATAAACCCTTATACACCATTTTAATAAAAAATATCACAAAATTCTTCTAAGTCCCTCGGGAAGAGTGAAAGACGCGCACGTTCATTTTCAGAGCTCTTAGACCTTCCTATAAGAAGTTAGCCAAAAAGTAGCTTCGAAAAACGCTTAGGTTAAGTTTCAGAGTTGCTTCTAATGTACCAAAGCTGGACTTAGACATCATTTCACTCTCACAACATTATGGCTGGTTGGAGACAGTCCGAACCACAAGTACCGGGTCCATGGTTCTGGCCGTATACTGGGGGGACGGGGACGACTTCCATTAACCCCTGACTATACCGGGGATACGCTTATCACAATGCCTTTCTGGTCTGTGCTGAAGCAGGGCATTCTGGCAGGCAAGTGGCTTGACCTTTATTAGTGAGCCTGGTTACCCCCTCTCGGAACCACAGACTTAGAAATCGCCAGCTCATATACAGTGCATAAAATATATTTATATATAAACCCTTATACACCATTTTAATAAAAAATATCACAAAATTCTTCTAAGTCCCTCGGGAAGAGTGAAAGACGCGCACGTTCATTTTCAGAGCTCTTAGACCTTCCTATAAGAAGTTAGCCAAAAAGTAGCTTCGAAAAACGCTTAGGTTAAGTTTCAGAGTTGCTTCTAATGTACCAAAGCTGGACTTAGACATCATTTCACTCTCACAACATTATGGCTGGTTGGAGACAGTCCGAACCACAAGTACCGGGTCCATGGTTCTGGCCGTATACTGGGGGGACGGGGACGACTTCCATTAACCCCTGACTATACCGGGGATACGCTTATCACAATGCCTTTCTGGTCTGTGCTGAAGCAGGGCATTCTGGCAGGCAAGTGGCTTGACCTTTATTAGTGAGCCTGGTTACCCCCTCTCGGAACCACAGACTTAGAAATCGCCAGCTCATATACAGTGCATAAAATATATTTATATATAAACCCTTATACACCATTTTAATAAAAAATATCACAAAATTCTTCTAAGTCCCTCGGGAAGAGTGAAAGACGAGCACGTTCATTTTCAGAGCTCTTGGACCTTCCTATAAGAAGTTAGCCAAAAAGTAGCTTCGAAAAACGCTTAGGTTAAGTTTCAGAGTTGCTTCTAATGTACCAAAGCTGGACTTAGACATAATTTCACTCTCACAACATTATGGCTGGTTGGAGACAGTCCGAACCACAAGTACCGGGTCCATGGTTCTGGCCGTATACTGGGGGGACGGGGACGACTCCCATTAACCCCTGACTATACCGGGGATACGCTTATCACAATGCCTTTCTGGTCTGTTCTGAAGGAGGGAATTCTGGCAGCCAAGTGGCTTGACCTTTATTAGTGAGCCTGGTTACCCCCTCTCGGAACCACAGACTTAGAAATCGCCAGCTCATATACAGTGCATAAAATATATTTATATATAAACCCTTATACACCATTTTAATAAAAAATATCACAAAATTCTTCTAAGTCCCTCGGGAAGAGTGAAAGACGCGCACGTTCATTTTCAGAGCTCCTAGACCTTCCTATAAGAAGTTAGCCAAAAAGTAGCTTCGAAAAACGCTTAGGTTAAGTTTCAGAGTTGCTTCTAATGTACCAAAGCTGGACTTAGACATAATTTCACTCTCACAACATTATGGCTGGTTGGAGACAGTCCGAACCACAAGTACCGGGTCCATGGTTCTGGCCGTATACTGGGGGGACGGGGACGACTCCCATTAACCCCTGACTATACCGGGGATACGCTTATCACAATGCCTTTCTGGTCTGTGCTGAAGGAGGGAATTCTGGCAGCCAAGTGGCTTGACCTTTATTAGTGAGCCTGGTTACCCCCTCTCGGAACCACAGACTTAGAAATCGCCAGCTCATATACAGTGCATAAAATATATTTATATATATACCCTTATACAACATTTTTATAAAAAATATCACAAAATTCTTCTAAGTCCCTCGGGAAGAGTGAAAGACGCGCACGTTCATTTTCAGAGCTCCTAGACCTTCCTATAAGAAGTTAGCCAAAAAGTAGCTTCGAAAAACGCTTAGGTTAAGTTTCAGAGTTGCTTCTAATGTACCAAAGCTGGACTTTGACATAATTTCACTCTCACAACATTATGGCTGGTTGGAGACAGTCCGAACCACAAGTAACGGGTCCATGGTTCTGGCCGTATACTGGGGGGACGGGGACGACTCCCATTAACCCCTGACTATACCGGGGATACGCTTATCACAATGCCTTTCTGGTCTGTGCTGAAGCAGGGCATTCTGGCAGGCAAGTGGCTTGACCTTTATTAGTGAGCCTGGTTACCCCCTCTCGGAACCACAGACTTAGAAATCGCCAGCTCATATACAGTGCATAAAATATATTTATATATAAACCCTTATACACCATTTTAATAAAAAATATCACAAAATTCTTCTAAGTCCCTCGGGAAGAGTGAAAGACGAGCACGTTCATTTTCAGAGCTCTTAGACCTTCCTATAAGAAGTTAGCCAAAAAGTAGCTTCGAAAAACGCTTAGGTTAAGTTTCAGAGTTGCTTCTAATGTACCAAAGCTGGACTTAGACATAATTTCACTCTCACAACATTATGGCTGGTTGGAGACAGTCCGAACCACAAGTACCGGGTCCATGGTTCTGGCCGTATACTGGGGGGACGGGGACGACTCCCATTAACCCCTGACTATACCGGGGATACGCTTATCACAATGCCTTTCTGGTCTGTGCTGAAGCAGGGCATTCTGGCAGGCAAGTGGCTTGACCTTTATTAGTGAGCCTGGTTACCCCGTCTCGGAACCACAGACTTAGAAATCGCCAGCTCATATACAGTGCATAAAATATATTTATATATAAACCCTTATACACCATTTTAATAAAAAATATCACAAAATTCTTCTAAGTCCCTCGGGAAGAGTGAAAGACGCGCACGTTCATTTTCAGAGCTCCTAGACCTTCCTATAAGAAGTTAGCCAAAAAGTAGCTTCGAAAAACGCTTAGGTTAAGTTTCAGAGTTGCTTCTAATGTACCAAAGCTGGACTTAGACATAATTTCACTCTCACAACATTATGGCTGGTTGGAGACAGTCCGAACCACAAGTACCGGGTCCATGGTTCTGGCCGTATACTGGGGGAACGGGGACGACTCCCATTAACCCCTGACTATACCGGGGATACGCTTATCACAATGCCTTTCTGGTCTGTGCTGAAGCAGGGCATTCTGGCAGGCAAGTGGCTTGACCTTTATTAGTGAGCCTGGTTACCCCCTCTCGGAACCACAGACTTAGAAATCGCCAGCTCATATACAGTGCATAAAATATATTTATATATAAACCCTTATACACCATTTTAATAAAAAATATCACAAAATTCTTCTAAGTCCCTCGGAAAGAGTGAAAGACGCGCACGTTCATTTTCAGAGCTCCTAGACCTTCCTATAAGAAGTTAGCCAAAAAGTAGCTTCGAAAAACGCTTAGGTTAAGTTTCAGAGTTGCTTCTAATGTACCAAAGCTGGACTTAGACATAATTTCACTCTCACAACATTATGGCTGGTTGGAGACAGTCCGAACCACAAGTACCGGGTCCATGGTTCTGGCCGTATACTGGGGGGACGGGGACGACTCCCATTAACCCCTGACTATACCGGGGATACGCTTATCACAATGCCTTTTTGGTCTGTGCTGAAGCAGGGCATTCTGGCAGGCAAGTGGCTTGACCTTTATTAGTGAGCCTGGTTACCCCCTCTCGGAACCACAGACTTAGAAATCGCCAGCTCATATACAGTGCATAAAATATATTTATATATAAACCCTTATACACCATTTTAATAAAAAATATCACAAAATTCTTCTAAGTCCCTCGGGAAGAGTGAAAGACGCGCACGTTCATTTTCAGAGCTCCTAGACCTTCCTATAAGAAGTTAGCCAAAAAGTAGCTTCGAAAAACGCTTAGGTTAAGTTTCAGAGTTGCTTCTAATGTACCAAAGCTGGACTTAGACATAATTTCACTCTCACAACATTATGGCTGGTTGGAGACAGTCCGAACCACAAGTACCGGGTCCATGGTTCTGGCCGTATACTGGGGTACGGGGACGACTCCCATTAACCCCTGACTATACCGGGGATACGCTTATCACAATGCCTTTTTGGTCTGTGCTGAAGCAGGGCATTCTGGCAGGCAAGTGGCTTGACCTTTATTAGTGAGCCTGGTTACCCCTCTCGGAACCACAGACTTAGAAATCGCCAGCTCATATACAGTGCATAAAATATATTTATATATAAACCCTTATACACCATTTTAATAAAAAATATCACAAAATTCTTCTAAGTCCCTCGGGAAGAGTGAAAGACGCGCACGTTCATTTTCAGAGCTCTTAGACCTTCCTATAAGAAGTTAGCCAAAAAGTAGCTTCGAAAAACGCTTAGGTTAAGTTTCAGAGTTGCTTCTAATGTACCAAAGCTGGACTTAGACATCATTTCACTCTCACAACATTATGGCTGGTTGGAGACAGTCCGAACCACAAGTACCGGGTCCATGGTTCTGGCCGTATACTGGGGGGACGGGGACGACTTCCATTAACCCCTGACTATACCGGGGATACGCTTATCACAATGCCTTTCTGGTCTGTGCTGAAGCAGGGCATTCTGGCAGGCAAGTGGCTTGACCTTTATTAGTGAGCCTGGTTACCCCCTCTCGGAACCACAGACTTAGAAATCGCCAGCTCATATACAGTGCATAAAATATATTTATATATAAACCCTTATACACCATTTTAATAAAAAATATCACAAAATTCTTCTAAGTCCCTCGGGAAGAGTGAAAGACGAGCACGTTCATTTTCAGAGCTCTTGGACCTTCCTATAAGAAGTTAGCCAAAAAGTAGCTTCGAAAAACGCTTAGGTTAAGTTTCAGAGTTGCTTCTAATGTACCAAAGCTGGACTTAGACATAATTTCACTCTCACAACATTATGGCTGGTTGGAGACAGTCCGAACCACAAGTACCGGGTCCATGGTTCTGGCCGTATACTGGGGGGACGGGGACGACTCCCATTAACCCCTGACTATACCGGGGATACGCTTATCACAATGCCTTTCTGGTCTGTTCTGAAGGAGGGAATTCTGGCAGCCAAGTGGCTTGACCTTTATTAGTGAGCCTGGTTACCCCCTCTCGGAACCACAGACTTAGAAATCGCCAGCTCATATACAGTGCATAAAATATATTTATATATAAACCCTTATACACCATTTTAATAAAAAATATCACAAAATTCTTCTAAGTCCCTCGGGAAGAGTGAAAGACGCGCACGTTCATTTTCAGAGCTCCTAGACCTTCCTATAAGAAGTTAGCCAAAAAGTAGCTTCGAAAAACGCTTAGGTTAAGTTTCAGAGTTGCTTCTAATGTACCAAAGCTGGACTTAGACATAATTTCACTCTCACAACATTATGGCTGGTTGGAGACAGTCCGAACCACAAGTACCGGGTCCATGGTTCTGGCCGTATACTGGGGGGACGGGGACGACTCCCATTAACCCCTGACTATACCGGGGATACGCTTATCACAATAACTTTCTGGTCTGTGCTGAAGCAGGGCATTCTGGCAGGCAAGTGGCTTGACCTTTATTAGTGAGCCTGGTTACCCCCTCTCGGAACCACAGACTTAGAAATCGCCAGCTCATATACAGTGCATAAAATATATTTATATATAAACCCTTATACACCATTTTAATAAAAAATATCACAAAATTCTTCTAAGTCCCTCGGGAAGAGTGAAAGACGAGCACGTTCATTTTCAGAGCTCTTGGACCTTCCTATAAGAAGTTAGCCAAAAAGTAGCTTCGAAAAACGCTTAGGTTAAGTTTCAGAGTTGCTTCTAATGTACCAAAGCTGGACTTAGACATAATTTCACTCTCACAACATTATGGCTGGTTGGAGACAGTCCGAACCACAAGTACCGGGTCCATGGTTCTGGCCGTATACTGGGGGGACGGGGACGACTCCCATTAACCCCTGACTATACCGGGGATACGCTTATCACAATGCCTTTCTGGTCTGTGCTGAAGGAGGGAATTCTGGCAGCCAAGTGGCTTGACCTTTATTAGTGAGCCTGGTTACCCCCTCTCGGAACCACAGACTTAGAAATCGCCAGCTCATATACAGTGCATAAAATATATTTATATATATACCCTTATACAACATTTTTATAAAAAATATCACAAAATTCTTCTAAGTCCCTCGGGAAGAGTGAAAGACGCGCACGTTCATTTTCAGAGCTCCTAGACCTTCCTATAAGAAGTTAGCCAAAAAGTAGCTTCGAAAAACGCTTAGGTTAAGTTTCAGAGTTGCTTCTAATGTACCAAAGCTGGACTTTGACATAATTTCACTCTCACAACATTATGGCTGGTTGGAGACAGTCCGAACCACAAGTAACGGGTCCATGGTTCTGGCCGTATACTGGGGGGACGGGGACGACTCCCATTAACCCCTGACTATACCGGGGATACGCTTATCACAATGCCTTTCTGGTCTGTGCTGAAGCAGGGCATTCTGGCAGGCAAGTGGCTTGACCTTTATTAGTGAGCCTGGTTACCCCCTCTCGGAACCACAGACTTAGAAATCGCCAGCTCATATACAGTGCATAAAATATATTTATATATAAACCCTTATACACCATTTTAATAAAAAATATCACAAAATTCTTCTAAGTCCCTCGGGAAGAGTGAAAGACGAGCACGTTCATTTTCAGAGCTCTTAGACCTTCCTATAAGAAGTTAGCCAAAAAGTAGCTTCGAAAAACGCTTAGGTTAAGTTTCAGAGTTGCTTCTAATGTACCAAAGCTGGACTTAGACATAATTTCACTCTCACAACATTATGGCTGGTTGGAGACAGTCCGAACCACAAGTACCGGGTCCATGGTTCTGGCCGTATACTGGGGGGACGGGGACGACTCCCATTAACCCCTGACTATACCGGGGATACGCTTATCACAATACCTTTCTGGTCTGTGCTGAAGCAGGGCATTCTGGCAGGCAAGTGGCTTGACCTTTATTAGTGAGCCTGGTTACCCCCTCTCGGAACCACAGACTTAGAAATCGCCAGCTCATATACAGTGCATAAAATATATTTATATATAAACCCTTATACACCATTTTAATAAAAAATATCACAAAATTCTTCTAAGTCCCTCGGGAAGAGTGAAAGACGAGCACGTTCATTTTCAGAGCTCTTGGACCTTCCTATAAGAAGTTAGCCAAAAAGTAGCTTCGAAAAACGCTTAGGTTAAGTTTCAGAGTTGCTTCTAATGTACCAAAGCTGGACTTAGACATAATTTCACTCTCACAACATTATGGCTGGTTGGAGACAGTCCGAACCACAAGTACCGGGTCCATGGTTCTGGCCGTATACTGGGGGGACGGGGACGACTCCCATTAACCCCTGACTATACCGGGGATACGCTTATCACAATGCCTTTCTGGTCTGTGCTGAAGCAGGGCATTCTGGCAGGCAAGTG
Source organism: Ascaphus truei (assembly GCF_040206685.1). Taxonomy (NCBI): domain Eukaryota; kingdom Metazoa; phylum Chordata; class Amphibia; order Anura; family Ascaphidae; genus Ascaphus; species Ascaphus truei. Next base: position 728,880 of record NW_027454355.1, read on the forward strand.
GCTTGACCTTTATTAGTGAGCCTGGTTACCCCCTCTCGGAACCACAGACTTAGAAATCGCCAGCTCATATACAGTGCATAAAATATATTTATATATAAACCCTTATACACCATTTTAATAAAAAATATCACAAAATTCTTCTAAGTCCCTCGGGAAGAGTGAAAGACGAGCACGTTCATTTTCAGAGCTCTTAGACCTTCCTATAAGAAGTTAGCCAAAAAGTAGCTTCGAAAAACGCTTAGGTTAAGTTTCAGAGTTGCTTCTAATGTACCAAAGCTGGACTTAGACATAATTTCACTCTCACAACATTATGGCTGGTTGGAGACAGTCCGAACCACAAGTACCGGGTCCATGGTTCTGGCCGTATACTGGGGGGACGGGGACGACTCCCATTAACCCCTGACTATACCGGGGATACGCTTATCACAATGCCTTTCTGGTCTGTGCTGAAGCAGGGCATTCTGGCAGGCAAGTGGCTTGACCTTTATTAGTGAGCCTGGTTACCCCGTCTCGGAACCACAGACTTAGAAATCGCCAGCTCATATACAGTGCATAAAATATATTTATATATAAACCCTTAAACACCATTTTAATAAAAAATATCACAAAATTCTTCTAAGTCCCTCGGGAAGAGTGAAAGACGCGCACGTTCATTTTCAGAGCTCCTAGACCTTCCTATAAGAAGTTAGCCAAAAAGTAGCTTCGAAAAACGCTTAGGTTAAGTTTCAGAGTTGCTTCTAATGTACCAAAGCTGGACTTAGACATAATTTCACTCTCACAACATTATGGCTGGTTGGAGACAGTCCGAACCACAAGTACCGGGTCCATGGTTCTGGCCGTATACTGGGGGGACGGGGACGACTCCCATTAACCCCTGACTATACCGGGGATACGCTTATTACAATGCCTTTCTGGTTTGTGCTGAAGCAGGGCATTCTGGCAGGCAAGTGGCTTGACCTTTATTAGTGAGCCTGGTTACCCCCTCTCGGAACCACAGACTTAGAAATCGCCAGCTCATATACAGTGCATAAAATATATTTATATATAAACCCTTATACACCATTTTAATAAAAAATATCACAAAATTCTTCTAAGTCCCTCGGGGAGAGTGAAAGACGCGCACGTTCATTTTCAGAGCTCCTAGACCTTCCTATAAGAAGTTAGCCATAAAGTAGCTTCGAAAAACGCTTAGGTTAAGTTTCAGAGTTGCTTCTAATGTACCAAAGCTGGACTTTGACATAATTTCACTCTCACAACATTATGGCTGGTTGGAGACAGTCCGAACCACAAGTACCGGGTCCATGGTTCTGGCCGTATACTGGGGGGACGGGGACGACTCCCATTAACCCCTGACTATACCGGGGATACGCTTATCACAATGCCTTTCTGGTCTGTGCTGAAGCAGGGCATTCTGGCAGGCAAGTGGCTTGACCTTTATTAGTGAGCCTGGTTACCCCGTCTCGGAACCACAGACTTAGAAATCGCCAGCTCATATACAGTGCATAAAATATATTTATATATAAACCCTTATACACCATTTTAATAAAAAATATCACAAAATTCTTCTAAGTCCCTCGGGAAGAGTGAAAGACGCGCACGTTCATTTTCAGAGCTCCTAGACCTTCCTATAAGAAGTTAGCCAAAAAGTAGCTTCGAAAAACGCTTAGGTTAAGTTTCAGAGTTGCTTCTAATGTACCAAAGCTGGACTTAGACATAATTTCACTCTCACAACATTATGGCTGGTTGGAGACAGTCCGAACCACAAGTACCGGGTCCATGGTTCTGGCCGTATACTGGGGGGACGGGGACGACTCCCATTAACCCCTGACTATACCGGGGATACGCTTATCACAATACCTTTCTGGTCTGTGCTGAAGCAGGGCATTCTGGCAGGCAAGTGGCTTGACCTTTATTAGTGAGCCTGGTTACCCCCTCTCGGAACCACAGACTTAGAAATCGCCAGCTCATATACAGTGCATAAAATATATTTATATATAAACCCTTATACACCATTTTAATAAAAAATATCACAAAATTCTTCTAAGTCCCTCGGGAAGAGTGAAAGACGAGCACGTTCATTTTCAGAGCTCTTGGACCTTCCTATAAGAAGTTAGCCAAAAAGTAGCTTCGAAAAACGCTTAGGTTAAGTTTCAGAGTTGCTTCTAATGTACCAAAGCTGGACTTAGACATAATTTCACTCTCACAACATTATGGCTGGTTGGAGACAGTCCGAACCACAAGTACCGGGTCCATGGTTCTGGCCGTATACTGGGGGGACGGGGACGACTCCCATTAACCCCTGACTATACCGGGGATACGCTTATCACAATGCCTTTCTGGTCTGTGCTGAAGGAGGGAATTCTGGCAGCCAAGTGGCTTGACCTTTATTAGTGAGCCTGGTTACCCCCTCTCGGAACCACAGACTTAGAAATCGCCAGCTCATATACAGTGCATAAAATATATTTATATATATACCCTTATACAACATTTTTATAAAAAATATCACAAAATTCTTCTAAGTCCCTCGGGAAGAGTGAAAGACGCGCACGTTCATTTTCAGAGCTCCTAGACCTTCCTATAAGAAGTTAGCCAAAAAGTAGCTTCGAAAAACGCTTAGGTAAAGTTTCAGAGTTGCTTCTAATGTACCAAAGCTGGACTTTGACATAATTTCACTCTCACAACATTATGGCTGGTTGGAGACAGTCCGAACCACAAGTACCGGGTCCATGGTTCTGGCCGTATACTGGGGGGACGGGGACGACTCCCATTAACCCCTGACTATACCGGGGATACGCTTATCACAATGCCTTTCTGGTCTGTGCTGAAGCAGGGCATTCTGGCAGGCAAGTGGCTTGACCTTTATTAGTGAGCCTGGTTACCCCCTCTCGGAACCACAGACTTAGAAATCGCCAGCTCATATACAGTGCATAAAATATATTTATATATAAACCCTTATACACCATTTTAATAAAAAATATCACAAAATTCTTCTAAGTCCCTCGGGAAGAGTGAAAGACGAGCACGTTCATTTTCAGAGCTCTTAGACCTTCCTATAAGAAGTTAGCCAAAAAGTAGCTTCGAAAAACGCTTAGGTTAAGTTTCAGAGTTGCTTCTAATGTACCAAAGCTGGACTTAGACATAATTTCACTCTCACAACATTATGGCTGGTTGGAGACAGTCCGAACCACAAGTACCGGGTCCATGGTTCTGGCCGTATACTGGGGGGACGGGGACGACTCCCATTAACCCCTGACTATACCGGGGATACGCTTATCACAATGCCTTTCTGGTCTGTGCTGAAGCAGGGCATTCTGGCAGGCAAGTGGCTTGACCTTTATAAGTGAGCCTGGTTACCCCGTCTCGGAACCACAGACTTAGAAATCGCCAGCTCATATACAGTGCATAAAATATATTTATATATAAACCCTTAAACACCATTTTAATAAAAAATATCACAAAATTCTTCTAAGTCCCTCGGGAAGAGTGAAAGACGCGCACGTTCATTTTCAGAGCTCCTAGACCTTCCTATAAGAAGTTAGCCAAAAAGTAGCTTCGAAAAACGCTTAGGTTAAGTTTCAGAGTTGCTTCTAATGTACCAAAGCTGGACTTAGACATAATTTCACTCTCACAACATTATGGCTGGTTGGAGACAGTCCGAACCACAAGTACCGGGTCCATGGTTCTGGCCGTATACTGGGGGGACGGGGACGACTCCCATTAACCCCTGACTATACCGGGGATACGCTTATTACAATGCCTTTCTGGTTTGTGCTGAAGCAGGGCATTCTGGCAGGCAAGTGGCTTGACCTTTATTAGTGAGCCTGGTTACCCCCTCTCGGAACCACAGACTTAGAAATCGCCAGCTCATATACAGTGCATAAAATATATTTATATATAAACCCTTATACACCATTTTAATAAAAAATATCACAAAATTCTTCTAAGTCCCTCGGGGAGAGTGAAAGACGCGCACGTTCATTTTCAGAGCTCCTAGACCTTCCTATAAGAAGTTAGCCATAAAGTAGCTTCGAAAAACGCTTAGGTTAAGTTTCAGAGTTGCTTCTAATGTACCAAAGCTGGACTTTGACATAATTTCACTCTCACAACATTATGGCTGGTTGGAGACAGTCCGAACCACAAGTACCGGGTCCATGGTTCTGGCCGTATACTGGGGGGACGGGGACGACTCCCATTAACCCCTGACTATACCGGGGATACGCTTATCACAATGCCTTTCTGGTCTGTGCTGAAGCAGGGCATTCTGGCAGGCAAGTGGCTTGACCTTTATTAGTGAGCCTGGTTACCCCGTCTCGGAACCACAAACTTAGAAATCGCCAGCTCATATACAGTGCATAAAATATATTTATATATAAACCCTTATACACCATTTTAATAAAAAATATCACAAAATTCTTCTAAGTCCCTCGGGAAGAGTGAAAGACGCGCACGTTCATTTTCAGAGCTCCTAGACCTTCCTATAAGAAGTTAGCCAAAAAGTAGCTTCGAAAAACGCTTAGGTTAAGTTTCAGAGTTGCTTCTAATGTACCAAAGCTGGACTTAGACATAATTTCACTCTCACAACATTATGGCTGGTTGGAGACAGTCCGAACCACAAGTACCGGGTCCATGGTTCTGGCCGTATACTGGGGGGACGGGGACGACTCCCATTAACCCCTGACTATACCGGGGATACGCTTATTACAATGCCTTTCTGGTTTGTGCTGAAGCAGGGCATTCTGGCAGGCAAGTGGCTTGACCTTTATTAGTGAGCCTGGTTACCCCCTCTCGGAACCACAGACTTAGAAATCGCCAGCTCATATACAGTGCATAAAATATATTTATATATAAACCCTTATACACCATTTTAATAAAAAATATCACAAAATTCTTCTAAGTCCCTCGGGGAGAGTGAAAGACGCGCACGTTCATTTTCAGAGCTCCTAGACCTTCCTATAAGAAGTTAGCCAAAAAGTAGCTTCGAAAAACGCTTAGGTTAAGTTTCAGAGTTGCTTCTAATGTACCAAAGCTGGACTTTGACATAATTTCACTCTCACAACATTATGGCTGGTTGGAGACAGTCCGAACCACAAGTACCGGGTCCATGGTTCTGGCCGTATACTGGGGGGACGGGGACGACTCCCATTAACCCCTGACTATACCGGGGATACGCTTATCACAATGCCTTTCTGGTCTGTGCTGAAGCAGGGCATTCTGGCAGGCAAGTGGCTTGACCTTTATTAGTGAGCCTGGTTACCCCGTCTCGGAACCACAGACTTAGAAATCGCCAGCTCATATACAGTGCATAAAATATATTTATATATAAACCCTTATACACCATTTTAATAAAAAATATCACAAAATTCTTCTAAGTCCCTCGGGAAGAGTGAAAGACGCGCACGTTCATTTTCAGAGCTCCTAGACCTTCCTATAAGAAGTTAGCCAAAAAGTAGCTTCGAAAAACGCTTAGGTTAAGTTTCAGAGTTGCTTCTAATGTACCAAAGCTGGACTTAGACATAATTTCACTCTCACAACATTATGGCTGGTTGGAGACAGTCCGAACCACAAGTACCGGGTCCATGGTTCTGGCCGTATACTGGGGGGACGGGGACGACTCCCATTAACCCCTGACTATACCGGGGATACGCTTATCACAATACCTTTCTGGTCTGTGCTGAAGCAGGGCATTCTGGCAGGCAAGTGGCTTGACCTTTATTAGTGAGCCTGGTTACCCCCTCTCGGAACCACAGACTTAGAAATCGCCAGCTCATATACAGTGCATAAAATATATTTATATATAAACCCTTATACACCATTTTAATAAAAAATATCACAAAATTCTTCTAAGTCCCTCGGGAAGAGTGAAAGACGAGCACGTTCATTTTCAGAGCTCTTGGACCTTCCTATAAGAAGTTAGCCAAAAAGTAGCTTCGAAAAACGCTTAGGTTAAGTTTCAGAGTTGCTTCTAATGTACCAAAGCTGGACTTAGACATAATTTCACTCTCACAACATTATGGCTGGTTGGAGACAGTCCGAACCACAAGTACCGGGTCCATGGTTCTGGCCGTATACTGGGGGGACGGGGACGACTCCCATTAACCCCTGACTATACCGGGGATACGCTTATCACAATGCCTTTCTGGTCTGTGCTGAAGGAGGGAATTCTGGCAGCCAAGTGGCTTGACCTTTATTAGTGAGCCTGGTTACCCCCTCTCGGAACCACAGACTTAGAAATCGCCAGCTCATATACAGTGCATAAAATATATTTATATATATACCCTTATACAACATTTTTATAAAAAATATCACAAAATTCTTCTAAGTCCCTCGGGAAGAGTGAAAGACGCGCACGTTCATTTTCAGAGCTCCTAGACCTTCCTATAAGAAGTTAGCCAAAAAGTAGCTTCGAAAAACGCTTAGGTAAAGTTTCAGAGTTGCTTCTAATGTACCAAAGCTGGACTTTGACATAATTTCACTCTCACAACATTATGGCTGGTTGGAGACAGTCCGAACCATAAGTACCGGGTCCATGGTTCTGGCCGTATACTGGGGGGACGGGGACGACTCCCATTAACCCCTGACTATACCGGGGATACGCTTATCACAATGCCTTTCTGGTCTGTGCTGAAGCAGGGCATTCTGGCAGGCAAGTGGCTTGACCTTTATTAGTGAGCCTGGTTACCCCCTCTCGGAACCACAGACTTAGAAATCGCCAGCTCATATACAGTGCATAAAATATATTTATATATAAACCCTTATACACCATTTTAATAAAAAATATCACAAAATTCTTCTAAGTCCCTCGGGAAGAGTGAAAGACGAGCACGTTCATTTTCAGAGCTCTTAGACCTTCCTATAAGAAGTTAGCCAAAAAGTAGCTTCGAAAAACGCTTAGGTTAAGTTTCAGAGTTGCTTCTAATGTACCAAAGCTGGACTTAGACATAATTTCACTCTCACAACATTATGGCTGGTTGGAGACAGTCCGAACCACAAGTACCGGGTCCATGGTTCTGGCCGTATACTGGGGGGACGGGGACGACTCCCATTAACCCCTGACTATACCGGGGATACGCTTATCACAATGCCTTTCTGGTCTGTGCTGAAGCAGGGCATTCTGGCAGGCAAGTGGCTTGACCTTTATTAGTGAGCCTGGTTACCCCGTCTCGGAACCACAGACTTAGAAATCGCCAGCTCATATACAGTGCATAAAATATATTTATATATAAACCCTTAAACACCATTTTAATAAAAAATATCACAAAATTCTTCTAAGTCCCTCGGGAAGAGTGAAAGACGCGCACGTTCATTTTCAGAGCTCCTAGACCTTCCTATAAGAAGTTAGCCAAAAAGTAGCTTCGAAAAACGCTTAGGTTAAGTTTCAGAGTTGCTTCTAATGTACCAAAGCTGGACTTAGACATAATTTCACTCTCACAACATTATGGCTGGTTGGAGACAGTCCGAACCACAAGTACCGGGTCCATGGTTCTGGCCGTATACTGGGGGGACGGGGACGACTCCCATTAACCCCTGACTATACCGGGGATACGCTTATTACAATGCCTTTCTGGTTTGTGCTGAAGCAGGGCATTCTGGCAGGCAAGTGGCTTGACCTTTATTAGTGAGCCTGGTTACCCCCTCTCGGAACCACAGACTTAGAAATCGCCAGCTCATATACAGTGCATAAAATATATTTATATATAAACCCTTATACACCATTTTAATAAAAAATATCACAAAATTCTTCTAAGTCCCTCGGGGAGAGTGAAAGACGCGCACGTTCATTTTCAGAGCTCCTAGACCTTCCTATAAGAAGTTAGCCATAAAGTAGCTTCGAAAAACGCTTAGGTTAAGTTTCAGAGTTGCTTCTAATGTACCAAAGCTGGACTTTGACATAATTTCACTCTCACAACATTATGGCTGGTTGGAGACAGTCCGAACCACAAGTACCGGGTCCATGGTTCTGGCCGTATACTGGGGGGACGGGGACGACTCCCATTAACCCCTGACTATACCGGGGATACGCTTATCACAATGCCTTTCTGGTCTGTGCTGAAGCAGGGCATTCTGGCAGGCAAGTGGCTTGACCTTTATTAGTGAGCCTGGTTACCCCGTCTCGGAACCACAAACTTAGAAATCGCCAGCTCATATACAGTGCATAAAATATATTTATATATAAACCCTTATACACCATTTTAATAAAAAATATCACAAAATTCTTCTAAGTCCCTCGGGAAGAGTGAAAGACGCGCACGTTCATTTTCAGAGCTCCTAGACCTTCCTATAAGAAGTTAGCCAAAAAGTAGCTTCGAAAAACGCTTAGGTTAAGTTTCAGAGTTGCTTCTAATGTACCAAAGCTGGACTTAGACATAATTTCACTCTCACAACATTATGGCTGGTTGGAGACAGTCCGAACCACAAGTACCGGGTCCATGGTTCTGGCCGTATACTGGGGGGACGGGGACGACTCCCATTAACCCCTGACTATACCGGGGATACGCTTATTACAATGCCTTTCTGGTTTGTGCTGAAGCAGGGCATTCTGGCAGGCAAGTGGCTTGACCTTTATTAGTGAGCCTGGTTACCCCCTCTCGGAACCACAGACTTAGAAATCGCCAGCTCATATACAGTGCATAAAATATATTTATATATAAACCCTTATACACCATTTTAATAAAAAATATCACAAAATTCTTCTAAGTCCCTCGGGGAGAGTGAAAGACGCGCACGTTCATTTTCAGAGCTCCTAGACCTTCCTATAAGAAGTTAGCCAAAAAGTAGCTTCGAAAAACGCTTAGGTTAAGTTTCAGAGTTGCTTCTAATGTACCAAAGCTGGACTTTGACATAATTTCACTCTCACAACATTATGGCTGGTTGGAGACAGTCCGAACCACAAGTACCGGGTCCATGGTTCTGGCCGTATACTGGGGGGACGGGGACGACTCCCATTAACCCCTGACTATACCGGGGATACGCTTATCACAATGCCTTTCTGGTCTGTGCTGAAGCAGGGCATTCTGGCAGGCAAGTGGCTTGACCTTTATTAGTGAGCCTGGTTACCCCGTCTCGGAACCACAGACTTAGAAATCGCCAGCTCATATACAGTGCATAAAATATATTTATATATAAACCCTTATACACCATTTTAATAAAAAATATCACAAAATTCTTCTAAGTCCCTCGGGAAGAGTGAAAGACGCGCACGTTCATTTTCAGAGCTCCTAGACCTTCCTATAAGAAGTTAGCCAAAAAGTAGCTTCGAAAAACGCTTAGGTTAAGTTTCAGAGTTGCTTCTAATGTACCAAAGCTGGACTTAGACATAATTTCACTCTCACAACATTATGGCTGGTTGGAGACAGTCCGAACCACAAGTACCGGGTCCATGGTTCTGGCCGTATACTGGGGGGACGGGGACGACTCCCATTAACCCCTGACTATACCGGGGATACGCTTATCACAATGCCTTTCTGGTCTGTGCTGAAGGAGGGAATTCTGGCAGCCAAGTGGCTTGACCTTTATTAGTGAGCCTGGTTACCCCCTCTCGGAACCACAGACTTAGAAATCGCCAGCTCATATACAGTGCATAAAATATATTTATATATATACCCTTATACAACATTTTTATAAAAAATATCACAAAATTCTTCTAAGTCCCTCGGGAAGAGTGAAAGACGCGCACGTTCATTTTCAGAGCTCCTAGACCTTCCTATAAGAAGTTAGCCAAAAAGTAGCTTCGAAAAACGCTTAGGTTAAGTTTCAGAGTTGCTTCTAATGTACCAAAGCTGGACTTAGACATAATTTCACTCTCACAACATTATGGCTGGTTGGAGACAGTCCGAACCACAAGTACCGGGTCCATGGTTCTGGCCGTATACTGGGGGGACGGGGACGACTCCCATTAACCCCTGACTATACCGGGGATACGCTTATCACAATGCCTTTCTGGTCTGTGCTGAAGCAGGGCATTCTGGCAGGCAAGTGGCTTGACCTTTATTAGTGAGCCTGGTTACCCCGTCTCGGAACCACAGACTTAGAAATCGCCAGCTCATATACAGTGCATAAAATATATTTATATATAAACCCTTAAACACCATTTTAATAAAAAATATCACAAAATTCTTCTAAGTCCCTCGGGAAGAGTGAAAGACGCGCACGTTCATTTTCAGAGCTCCTAGACCTTCCTATAAGAAGTTAGCCAAAAAGTAGCTTCGAAAAACGCTTAGGTTAAGTTTCAGAGTTGCTTCTAATGTACCAAAGCTGGACTTAGACATAATTTCACTCTCACAACATTATGGCTGGTTGGAGACAGTCCGAACCACAAGTACCGGGTCCATGGTTCTGGCCGTATACTGGGGGGACGGGGACGACTCCCATTAACCCCTGACTATACCGGGGATACGCTTATTACAATGCCTTTCTGGTTTGTGCTGAAGCAGGGCATTCTGGCAGGCAAGTGGCTTGACCTTTATTAGTGAGCCTGGTTACCCCCTCTCGGAACCACAGACTTAGAAATCGCCAGCTCATATACAGTGCATAAAATATATTTATATATAAACCCTTATACACCATTTTAATAAAAAATATCACAAAATTCTTCTAAGTCCCTCGGGGAGAGTGAAAGACGCGCACGTTCATTTTCAGAGCTCCTAGACCTTCCTATAAGAAGTTAGCCATAAAGTAGCTTCGAAAAACGCTTAGGTTAAGTTTCAGAGTTGCTTCTAATGTACCAAAGCTGGACTTTGACATAATTTCACTCTCACAACATTATGGCTGGTTGGAGACAGTCCGAACCACAAGTACCGGGTCCATGGTTCTGGCCGTATACTGGGGGGACGGGGACGACTCCCATTAACCCCTGACTATACCGGGGATACGCTTATCACAATGCCTTTCTGGTCTGTGCTGAAGCAGGGCATTCTGGCAGGCAAGTGGCTTGACCTTTATTAGTGAGCCTGGTTACCCCGTCTCGGAACCACAAACTTAGAAATCGCCAGCTCATATACAGTGCATAAAATATATTTATATATAAACCCTTATACACCATTTTAATAAAAAATATCACAAAATTCTTCTAAGTCCCTCGGGAAGAGTGAAAGACGCGCACGTTCATTTTCAGAGCTCCTAGACCTTCCTATAAGAAGTTAGCCAAAAAGTAGCTTCGAAAAACGCTTAGGTTAAGTTTCAGAGTTGCTTCTAATGTACCAAAGCTGGACTTAGACATAATTTCACTCTCACAACATTATGGCTGGTTGGAGACAGTCCGAACCACAAGTACCGGGTCCATGGTTCTGGCCGTATACTGGGGGGACGGGGACGACTCCCATTAACCCCTGACTATACCGGGGATACGCTTATTACAATGCCTTTCTGGTTTGTGCTGAAGCAGGGCATTCTGGCAGGCAAGTGGCTTGACCTTTATTAGTGAGCCTGGTTACCCCCTCTCGGAACCACAGACTTAGAAATCGCCAGCTCATATACAGTGCATAAAATATATTTATATATAAACCCTTATACACCATTTTAATAAAAAATATCACAAAATTCTTCTAAGTCCCTCGGGGAGAGTGAAAGACGCGCACGTTCATTTTCAGAGCTCTTGGACCTTCCTATAAGAAGTTAGCCAAAAAGTAGCTTCGAAAAACGCTTAGGTTAAGTTTCAGAGTTGCTTCTAATGTACCAAAGCTGGACTTTGACATAATTTCACTCTCACAACATTATGGCTGGTTGGAGACAGTCCGAACCACAAGTACCGGGTCCATGGTTCTGGCCGTATACTGGGGGAACGGGGACGACTCCCATTAACCCCTGACTATACCGGGGATACGCTTATCACAATGCCTTTCTGGTCTGTGCTGAAGCAGGGCATTCTGGCAGGCAAGTGGCTTGACCTTTATTAGTGAGCCTGGTTACCCCCTCTCGGAACCACAGACTTAGAAATCGCCAGCTCATATACAGTGCATAAAATATATTTATATATAAACCCTTATACACCATTTTAATAAAAAATATCACAAAATTCTTCTAAGTCCCTCGGGAAGAGTGAAAGACGCGCACGTTCATTTTCAGAGCTCCTAGACCTTCCTATAAGAAGTTAGCCAAAAAGTAGCTTCGAAAAACGCTTAGGTTAAGTTTCAGAGTTGCTTCTAATGTACCAAAGCTGGACTTAGACATAATTTCACTCTCACAACATTATGGCTGGTTGGAGACAGTCCGAACCACAAGTACCGGGTCCATGGTTCTGGCCGTATACTGGGGGGACGGGGACGACTCCCATTAACCCCTGACTATACCGGGGATACGCTTATCACAATGCCTTTTTGGTCTGTGCTGAAGCAGGGCATTCTGGCAGGCAAGTGGCTTGACCTTTATTAGTGAGCCTGGTTACCCCCTCTCGGAACCACAGACTTAGAAATCGCCAGCTCATATACAGTGCATAAAATATATTTATATATAAACCCTTATACACCATTTTAATAAAAAATATCACAAAATTCTTCTAAGTCCCTCGGGAAGAGTGAAAGACGCGCACGTTCATTTTCAGAGCTCCTAGACCTTCCTATAAGAAGTTAGCCAAAAAGTAGCTTCGAAAAACGCTTAGGTTAAGTTTCAGAGTTGCTTCTAATGTACCAAAGCTGGACTTTGACATAATTTCACTCTCACAACATTATGGCTGGTTGGAGACAGTCCGAACCACAAGTACCGGGTCCATGGTTCTGGCCGTATACTGGGGGGACGGGGACGACTCCCATTAACCCCTGACTATACCGGGGATACGCTTATCACAATGCCTTTCTGGTCTGTGCTGAAGGAGGGAATTCTGGCAGCCAAGTGGCTTGACCTTTATTAGTGAGCCTGGTTACCCCCTCTCGGAACCACAGACTTAGAAATCGCCAGCTCATATACAGTGCATAAAATATATTTATATATATACCCTTATACACCATTTTTATAAAAAATATCACAAAATTCTTCTAAGTCCCTCGGGAAGAGTGAAAGACGCGCACGTTCATTTTCAGAGCTCCTAGACCTTCCTATAAGAAGTTAGCCAAAAAGTAGCTTCGAAAAACGCTTAGGTTAAGTTTCAGAGTTGCTTCTAATGTACCAAAGCTGGACTTTGACATAATTTCACTCTCACAACATTATGGCTGGTTGGAGACAGTCCGAACCACAAGTACCGGGTCCATGGTTCTGGCCGTATACTGGGGGAACGGGGACGACTCCCATTAACCCCTGACTATACCGGGGATACGCTTATCACAATGCCTTTCTGGTCTGTGCTGAAGCAGGGCATTCTGGCAGGCAAGTGGCTTGACCTTTATTAGTGAGCCTGGTTACCCCCTCTCGGAACCACAGACTTAGAAATCGCCAGCTCATATACAGTGCATAAAATATATTTATATATAAACCCTTATACACCATTTTAATAAAAAATATCACAAAATTCTTCTAAGTCCCTCGGAAAGAGTGAAAGACGCGCACGTTCATTTTCAGAGCTCCTAGACCTTCCTATAAGAAGTTAGCCAAAAAGTAGCTTCGAAAAACGCTTAGGTTAAGTTTCAGAGTTGCTTCTAATGTACCAAAGCTGGACTTAGACATAATTTCACTCTCACAACATTATGGCTGGTTGGAGACAGTCCGAACCACAAGTACCGGGTCCATGGTTCTGGCCGTATACTGGGGGGACGGGGACGACTCCCATTAACCCCTGACTATACCGGGGATACGCTTATCACAATGCCTTTTTGGTCTGTGCTGAAGCAGGGCATTCTGGCAGGCAAGTGGCTTGACCTTTATTAGTGAGCCTGGTTACCCCCTCTCGGAACCACAGACTTAGAAATCGCCAGCTCATATACAGTGCATAAAATATATTTATATATAAACCCTTATACACCATTTTAATAAAAAATATCACAAAATTCTTCTAAGTCCCTCGGGAAGAGTGAAAGACGCGCACGTTCATTTTCAGAGCTCCTAGACCTTCCTATAAGAAGTTAGCCAAAAAGTAGCTTCGAAAAACGCTTAGGTTAAGTTTCAGAGTTGCTTCTAATGTACCAAAGCTGGACTTAGACATAATTTCACTCTCACAACATTATGGCTGGTTGGAGACAGTCCGAACCACAAGTACCGGGTCCATGGTTCTGGCCGTATACTGGGGTACGGGGACGACTCCCATTAACCCCTGACTATACCGGGGATACGCTTATCACAATGCCTTTTTGGTCTGTGCTGAAGCAGGGCATTCTGGCAGGCAAGTGGCTTGACCTTTATTAGTGAGCCTGGTTACCCCTCTCGGAACCACAGACTTAGAAATCGCCAGCTCATATACAGTGCATAAAATATATTTATATATAAACCCTTATACACCATTTTAATAAAAAATATCACAAAATTCTTCTAAGTCCCTCGGGAAGAGTGAAAGACGCGCACGTTCATTTTCAGAGCTCTTAGACCTTCCTATAAGAAGTTAGCCAAAAAGTAGCTTCGAAAAACGCTTAGGTTAAGTTTCAGAGTTGCTTCTAATGTACCAAAGCTGGACTTAGACATCATTTCACTCTCACAACATTATGGCTGGTTGGAGACAGTCCGAACCACAAGTACCGGGTCCATGGTTCTGGCCGTATACTGGGGGGACGGGGACGACTTCCATTAACCCCTGACTATACCGGGGATACGCTTATCACAATGCCTTTCTGGTCTGTGCTGAAGCAGGGCATTCTGGCAGGCAAGTGGCTTGACCTTTATTAGTGAGCCTGGTTACCCCCTCTCGGAACCACAGACTTAGAAATCGCCAGCTCATATACAGTGCATAAAATATATTTATATATAAACCCTTATACACCATTTTAATAAAAAATATCACAAAATTCTTCTAAGTCCCTCGGGAAGAGTGAAAGACGAGCACGTTCATTTTCAGAGCTCTTGGACCTTCCTATAAGAAGTTAGCCAAAAAGTAGCTTCGAAAAACGCTTAGGTTAAGTTTCAGAGTTGCTTCTAATGTACCAAAGCTGGACTTAGACATAATTTCACTCTCACAACATTATGGCTGGTTGGAGACAGTCCGAACCACAAGTACCGGGTCCATGGTTCTGGCCGTATACTGGGGGGACGGGGACGACTCCCATTAACCCCTGACTATACCGGGGATACGCTTATCACAATGCCTTTCTGGTCTGTTCTGAAGGAGGGAATTCTGGCAGCCAAGTGGCTTGACCTTTATTAGTGAGCCTGGTTACCCCCTCTCGGAACCACAGACTTAGAAATCGCCAGCTCATATACAGTGCATAAAATATATTTATATATAAACCCTTATACACCATTTTAATAAAAAATATCACAAAATTCTTCTAAGTCCCTCGGGAAGAGTGAAAGACGCGCACGTTCATTTTCAGAGCTCCTAGACCTTCCTATAAGAAGTTAGCCAAAAAGTAGCTTCGAAAAACGCTTAGGTTAAGTTTCAGAGTTGCTTCTAATGTACCAAAGCTGGACTTAGACATAATTTCACTCTCACAACATTATGGCTGGTTGGAGACAGTCCGAACCACAAGTACCGGGTCCATGGTTCTGGCCGTATACTGGGGGGACGGGGACGACTCCCATTAACCCCTGACTATACCGGGGATACGCTTATCACAATACCTTTCTGGTCTGTGCTGAAGCAGGGCATTCTGGCAGGCAAGTGGCTTGACCTTTATTAGTGAGCCTGGTTACCCCCTCTCGGAACCACAGACTTAGAAATCGCCAGCTCATATACAGTGCATAAAATATATTTATATATAAACCCTTATACACCATTTTAATAAAAAATATCACAAAATTCTTCTAAGTCCCTCGGGAAGAGTGAAAGACGAGCACGTTCATTTTCAGAGCTCTTGGACCTTCCTATAAGAAGTTAGCCAAAAAGTAGCTTCGAAAAACGCTTAGGTTAAGTTTCAGAGTTGCTTCTAATGTACCAAAGCTGGACTTTGACATAATTTCACTCTCACAACATTATGGCTGGTTGGAGACAGTCCGAACCACAAGTACCGGGTCCATGGTTCTGGCCGTATACTGGGGGGACGGGGACGACTCCCATTAACCCCTGACTATACCGGGGATACGCTTATCACAATGCCTTTCTGGTCTGTGCTGAAGCAGGGCATTCTGGCAGGCAAGTGGCTTGACCTTTATTAGTGAGCCTGGTTACCCCCTCTCGGAACCACAGACTTAGAAATCGCCAGCTCATATACAGTGCATAAAATATATTTATATATAAACCCTTATACACCATTTTAATAAAAAATATCACAAAATTCTTCTAAGTCCCTCGGGAAGAGTGAAAGACGCGCACGTTCATTTTCAGAGCTCCTAGACCTTCCTATAAGAAGTTAGCCAAAAAGTAGCTTCGAAAAACGCTTAGGTTAAGTTTCAGAGTTGCTTCTAATGTACCAAAGCTGGACTTAGACATAATTTCACTCTCACAACATTATGGCTGGTTGGAGACAGTCCGAACCACAAGTACCGGGTCCATGGTTCTGGCCGTATACTGGGGGGACGGGGACGACTCCCATTAACCCCTGACTATACCGGGGATACGCTTATTACAATGCCTTTCTGGTTTGTGCTGAAGCAGGGCATTCTGGCAGGCAAGTGGCTTGACCTTTATTAGTGAGCCTGGTTACCCCCTCTCGGAACCACAGACTTAGAAATCGCCAGCTCATATACAGTGCATAAAATATATTTATATATAAACCCTTATACACCATTTTAATAAAAAATATCACAAAATTCTTCTAAGTCCCTCGGGGAGAGTGAAAGACGCGCACGTTCATTTTCAGAGCTCCTAGACCTTCCTATAAGAAGTTAGCCAAAAAGTAGCTTCGAAAAACGCTTAGGTTAAGTTTCAGAGTTGCTTCTAATGTACCAAAGCTGGACTTTGACATAATTTCACTCTCACAACATTATGGCTGGTCGGAGACAGTCCGAACCACAAGTACCGGGTCCATGGTTCTGGCCGTATACTGGGGGGACGGGGACGACTCCCATTAACCCCTGACTATACCGGGGATACGCTTATCACAATGCCTTTCTGGTCTGTGCTGAAGCAGGGCATTCTGGCAGGCAAGTGGCTTGACCTTTATTAGTGAGCCTGGTTACCCCCTCTCGGAACCACAGACTTAGAAATCGCCAGCTCATATACAGTGCATAAAATATATTTATACTGTATATAAACCCTTATACACCATTTTAATAAAAAATATCACAAAATTCTTCTAAGTCCCTCGGGAAGAGTGAAAGACGAGCACGTTCATTTTCAGAGCTCTTAGACCTTCCTATAAGAAGTTAGCCAAAAAGTAGCTTCGAAAAACGCTTAGGTTAAGTTTCAGAGTTGCTTCTAATGTACCAAAGCTGGACTTAGACATAATTTCACTCTCACAACATTATGGCTGGTTGGAGACAGTCCGAACCACAAGTACCGGGTCCATGGTTCTGGCCGTATACTGGGGGGACGGGGACGACTCCCATTAACCCCTGACTATACCGGGGATACGCTTATCACAATGCCTTTCTGGTCTGTGCTGAAGCAGGGCATTCTGGCAGGCAAGTGGCTTGACCTTTATTAGTGAGCCTGGTTACCCCGTCTCGGAACCACAGACTTAGAAATCGCCAGCTCATATACAGTGCATAAAATATATTTATATATAAACCCTTATACACAATTTTAATAAAAAATATCACAAAATTCTTCTAAGTCCCTCGGGAAGAGTGAAAGACGCGCACGTTCATTTTCAGAGCTCCTAGACCTTCCTATAAGAAGTTAGCCAAAAAGTAGCTTCGAAAAACGCTTAGGTTAAGTTTCAGAGTTGCTTCTAATGTACCAAAGCTGGACTTAGACATAATTTCACTCTCACAACATTATGGCTGGTTGGAGACAGTCCGAACCACAAGTACCGGGTCCATGGTTCTGGCCGTATACTGGGGGGACGGGGACGACTCCCATTAACCCCTGACTATACCGGGGATACGCTTATTACAATGCCTTTCTGGTTTGTGCTGAAGCAGGGCATTCTGGCAGGCAAGTGGCTTGACCTTTATTAGTGAGCCTGGTTACCCCCTCTCGGAACCACAGACTTAGAAATCGCCAGCTCATATACAGTGCATAAAATATATTTATATATAAACCCTTATACACCATTTTAATAAAAAATATCACAAAATTCTTCTAAGTCCCTCGGGGAGAGTGAAAGACGCGCACGTTCATTTTCAGAGCTCCTAGACCTTCCTATAAGAAGTTAGCCAAAAAGTAGCTTCGAAAAACGCTTAGGTTAAGTTTCAGAGTTGCTTCTAATGTACCAAAGCTGGACTTTGACATAATTTCACTCTCACAACATTATGGCTGGTTGGAGACAGTCCGAACCACAAGTACCGGGTCCATGGTTCTGGCCGTATACTGGGGGGACGGGGACGACTCCCATTAACCCCTGACTATACCGGGGATACGCTTATCACAATGCCTTTCTGGTCTGTGCTGAAGCAGGGCATTCTGGCAGGCAAGTGGCTTGACCTTTATTAGTGAGCCTGGTTACCCCCTCTCGGAACCACAGACTTAGAAATCGCCAGCTCATATACAGTGCATAAAATATATTTATATATAAACCCTTATACACCATTTTAATAAAAAATATCACAAAATTCTTCTAAGTCCCTCGGGGAGAGTGAAAGACGCGCACGTTCATTTTCAGAGCTCCTAGACCTTCCTATAAGAAGTTAGCCAAAAAGTAGCTTCGAAAAACGCTTAGGTTAAGTTTCAGAGTTGCTTCTAATGTACCAAAGCTGGACTTTGACATAATTTCACTCTCACAACATTATGGCTGGTTGGAGACAGTCCGAACCACAAGTACCGGGTCCATGGTTCTGGCCGTATACTGGGGGGACGGGGACGACTCCCATTAACCCCTGACTATACCGGGGATACGCTTATCACAATGCCTTTCTGGTCTGTGCTGAAGCAGGGCATTCTGGCAGGCAAGTGGCTTGACCTTTATTAGTGAGCCTGGTTACCCCGTCTCGGAACCACAGACTTAGAAATCGCCAGCTCATATACAGTGCATAAAATATATTTATATATAAACCCTTATACACCATTTTAATAAAAAATATCACAAAATTCTTCTAAGTCCCTCGGGAAGAGTGAAAGACGCGCACGTTCATTTTCAGAGCTCCTAGACCTTCCTATAAGAAGTTAGCCAAAAAGTAGCTTCGAAAAACGCTTAGGTTAAGTTTCAGAGTTGCTTCTAATGTACCAAAGCTGGACTTAGACATAATTTCACTCTCACAACATTATGGCTGGTTGGAGACAGTCCGAACCACAAGTACCGGGTCCATGGTTCTGGCCGTATACTGGGGGGACGGGGACGACTCCCATTAACCCCTGACTATACCGGGGATACGCTTATCACAATGCCTTTCTGGTCTGTGCTGAAGGAGGGAATTCTGGCAGCCAAGTGGCTTGACCTTTATTAGGGAGCCTGGTTACCCCCTCTCGGAACCACAGACTTAGAAATCGCCAGCTCATATACAGTGCATAAAATATATTTATATATAAACCCTTATACACCATTTTAATAAAAAATATCACAAAATTCTTCTAAGTCCCTCGGGAAGAGTGAAAGACGAGCACGTTCATTTTCAGAGCTCTTGGACCTTCCTATAAGAAGTTAGCCAAAAAGTAGCTTCGAAAAACGCTTAGGTTAAGTTTCAGAGTTGCTTCTAATGTACCAAAGCTGGACTTAGACATAATTTCACTCTCACAACATTATGGCTGGTTGGAGACAGTCCGAACCACAAGTACCGGGTCCATGGTTCTGGCCGTATACTGGGGGGACGGGGACGACTCCCATTAACCCCTGACTATACCGGGGATACGCTTATCACAATGCCTTTCTGGTCTGTGCTGAAGGAGGGAATTCTGGCAGCCAAGTGTCTTGACCTTTATTAGTGAGCCTGGTTACCCCCTCTCGGAACCACAGACTTAGAAATCGCCAGCTCATATACAGTGCATAAAATATATTTATATATATACCCTTATACAACATTTTTATAAAAAATATCACAAAATTCTTCTAAGTCCCTCGGGAAGAGTGAAAGACGCGCACGTTCATTTTCAGAGCTCGTAGACCTTCCTATAAGAAGTTAGCCAAAAAGTAGCTTCGAAAAACGCTTAGGTTAAGTTTCAGAGTTGCTTCTAATGTACCAAAGCTGGACTTTGACATAATTTCACTCTCACAACATTATGGCTGGTTGGAGACAGTCCGAACCACAAGTACCGGGTCCATGGTTCTGGCCGTATACTGGGGGGACGGGGACGACTCCCATTAACCCCTGACTATACCGGGGATACGCTTATCACAATGCCTTTCTGGTCTGTGCTGAAGCAGGGCATTCTGGCAGGCAAGTGGCTTGACCTTTATTAGTGAGCCTGGTTACCCCCTCTCGGAACCACAGACTTAGAAATCGCCAGCTCATATACAGTGCATAAAATATATTTATATATAAACCCTTATACACCATATTAATAAAAAATATCACAAAATTCTTCTAAGTCCCTCGGGAAGAGTGAAAGACGCGCACGTTCATTTTCAGAGCTCCTAGACCTTCCTATAAGAAGTTAGCCAAAAAGTAGCTTCGAAAAACGCTTAGGTTAAGTTTCAGAGTTGCTTCTAATGTACCAAAGCTGGACTTAGACATAATTTCACTCACAACATTATGGCTGGTTGGAGACAGTCCGAACCACAAGTACCGGGTCCATGGTTCTGGCCGTATACTGGGGGGACGGGGACGACTCCCATTAACCCCTGACTATACCGGGGATACGCTTATCACAATGCCTTTCTGGTCTGTGCTGAAGCAGGGCATTCTGGCAGGCAAGTGACTTGACCTTTATTAGTGAGCCTGGTTACCCCCTCTCGGAACCACAGACTTAGAAATCGCCAGCTCATATACAGTGCATAAAATATATTTATATATAAACCCTTATACACCATTTTAATAAAAAATATCACAAAATTCTTCTAAGTCCCTCGGGAAGAGTGAAAGACGCGCACGTTCATTTTCAGAGCTCCTAGACCATACTATAAGAAGTTAGCCAAAAAGTAACTTCGAAAAACGCTTAGGTTAAGTTTCAGAGTTGCTTCTAATGTACCAAAGCTGGACTTAGACATAATTTCACTCTCACAACATTATGGCTGGTTGGAGACAGTCCGAACCACAAGTACCGGGTCCATGGTTCTGGCCGTATACTGGGGGGACGGGGACGACTCCCATTAACCCCTGACTATACCGGGGATACGCTTATCACAATGCCTTTCTGGTCTGTGCTGAAGCAGGGCATTCTGGCAGGCAAGTGGCTTGACCTTTATTAGTGAGCCTGGTTACCCCCTCTCGGAACCACAGACTTAGAAATCGCCAGCTCATATACAGTGCATAAAATATATTTATATATAAACCCTTATACACCATTTTAATAAAAAATATCACAAAATTCTTCTAAGTCCCTCGGGAAGAGTGAAAGACGAGCACGTTCATTTTCAGAGCTCTTAGACCTTCCTATAAGAAGTTAGCCAAAAAGTAGCTTCGAAAAACGCTTAGGTTAAGTTTCAGAGTTGCTTCTAATGTACCAAAGCTGGACTTAGACATAATTTCACTCTCACAACATTATGGCTGGTTGGAGACAGTCCGAACCACAAGTACCGGGTCCATGGTTCTGGCCGTATACTGGGGGGACGGGGACGACTCCCATTAACCCCTGACTATACCGGGGATACGCTTATCACAATGCCTTTCTGGTCTGTGCTGAAGCAGGGCATTCTGGCAGGCAAGTGGCTTGACCTTTATTAGTGAGCCTGGTTACCCCCTCTCGGAACCACAGACTTAGAAATCGCCAGCTCATATACAGTGCATAAAATATATTTATATACTGTATAAACCCTTATACACCATTTTAATAAAAAATATCACAAAATTCTTCTAAGTCCCTCGGGAAGAGTGAAAGACGCGCACGTTCATTTTCAGAGCTCCTAGACCTTCCTATAAGAAGTTAGCCAAAAAGTAGCTTCGAAAAACGCTTAGGTTAAGTTTCAGAGTTGCTTCTAATGTACCAAAGCTGGACTTAGACATAATTTCACTCTCACAACATTATGGCTGGTTGGAGACAGTCCGAACCACAAGTACCGGGTCCATGGTTCTGGCCGTATACTGGGGGGACGGAGACGACTCCCATTAACCCCTGACTATACCGGGGATACGCTTATCACAATGCCTTTCTGGTCTGTGCTGAAGCAGGGCATTCTGGCAGGCAAGTGGCTTGACCTTTATTAGTGAGCCTGGTTACCCCCTCTCGGAACCACAGACTTAGAAATCGCCAGCTCATATACAGTGCATAAAATATATTTATATATAAACCCTTATACACCATTTTAATAAAAAATATCACAAAATTCTTCTAAGTCCCTCGGGAAGAGTGAAAGACGCGCACGTTCATTTTCAGAGCTCCTAGACCTTCCTATAAGAAGTTAGCCAAAAAGTAGCTTCGAAAAACGCTTAGGTTAAGTTTCAGAGTTGCTTCTAATGTACCAAAGCTGGACTTTGACATAATTTCACTCTCACAACATTATGGCTGGTTGGAGACAGTCCGAACCACAAGTACCGGGTCCATGGTTCTGGTCGTATACTGGGGGGACGGGGACGACTCCCATTAACCCCTGACTATACCGGGGATACGCTTATCACAATGCCTTTCTGGTCTGTGCTGAAGCAGGGCATTCTGGCAGGCAAGTGGCTTGACCTTTATTAGTGAGCCTGGTTACCCCCTCTCGGAACCACAGACTTAGAAATCGCCAGCTCATATACAGTGCATAAAATATATTTATATATAAACCCTTATACACCATTTTAATAAAAAATATCACAAAATTCTTCGAAGTCCCTCGGGAAGAGTGAAAGACGCGCACGTTCATTTTCAGAGCTCTTAGACCTTCCTATAAGAAGTTAGCCAAAAAGTAGCTTCGAAAAACGCTTAGGTTAAGTTTCAGAGTTGCTTCTAATGTACCAAAGCTGGACTTAGACATAATTTCACTCTCACAACATTATGGCTGGTTGGAGACAGTCTGAACCACAAGTACCGGGTCCATGGTTCTGGCCGTATACTGGGGGGACGGGGACGACTCCCATTAACCCCTGACTATACCGGGGATACGCTTATCACAATGCCTTTCTGGTCTGTGCTGAAGCAGGGCATTCTGGCAGGCAAGTGGCTTGACCTTTATTAGTGAGCCTGGTTACCCCCTCTCGGAACCACAGACTTAGAAATCGCCAGCTCATATACAGTGCATAAAATATATTTATATATAAACCCTTATACACCATTTTAATAAAAAATATCACAAAATTCTTCTAAGTCCCTCGGGAAGAGTGAAAGACGCGCACGTTCATTTTCAGAGCTCTTAGACCTTCCTATAAGAAGTTATCCAAAAAGTAGCTTCGAAAAACGCTTAGGTTAAGTTTCAGAGTTGCTTCTAATGTACCAAAGCTGGACTTAGACATAATTTCACTCTCACAACATTATGGCTGGTTGGAGACATTCCGAACCACAAGTACCGGGTCCATGGTTCTAGCCGTATACTGGGGGGACGGGGACGACTCCCATTAACCCCTGACTATACCGGGGATACGCTTATCACAATGCCTTTCTGGTCTGTGCTGAAGCAGGGCATTCTGGCAGGCAAGTGGCTTGACCTTTATTAGTGAGCCTGGTTACCCCCTCTCGGAACCACAGACTTAGAAATCGCCAGCTCATATACAGTGCACAAAATATATTAATATATAAACCCTTATACACCATTTTAATAAAAAATATCACAAAATTCTTCTAAGTCTCTCGGGAAGAGTGAAAGACGCGCACGTTCATTTTCAGAGCTCCTAGACCTTCCTATAAGAAGTTAGCCAAAAAGTAGCTTCGAAAAACGCTTAGGTTAAGTTTCAGAGTTGCTTCTAATGTACCAAAGCTGGACTTTGACATAATTTCACTCTCACAACATTATGGCTGGTTGGAGACAGTCCGAACCACAAGTACCGGGTCCATGGTTCTGGCCGTATACTGGGGGGACGGGGACGACTCCCATTAACCCCTGACTATACCGGGGATACGCTTATCACAATGCCTTTCTGGTCTGTGCTGAAGCAGGGCATTCTGGCAGGCAAGTGGCTTGACCTTTATTAGTGAGCCTGGTTACCCCCTCTCGGAACCACAGACTTAGAAATCGCCAGCTCGTATACAGTGCATAAAATATATTTATATATAAACCCTTATACGCCATTTTAATAAAAAATATCACAAAATTCTTCTAAGTCCCTCGGGAAGAGTGAAAGACGCGCACGTTCATTTTCAGAGCTCTTAGACCTTCCTATAAGAAGTTATCCAAAAAGTAGCTTCGAAAAACGCTTAGGTTAAGTTTCAGAGTTGCTTCTAATGTACCAAAGCTGGACTTAGACATAATTTCACTCTCACAACATTATGGCTGGTTGGAGACATTCCGAACCACAAGTACCGGGTCCATGGTTCTAGCCGTATACTGGGGGGACGGGGACGACTCCCATTAACCCCTGACTATACCGGGGATACGCTTATCACAATGCCTTTCTGGTCTGTGCTGAAGCAGGGCATTCTGGCAGGCAAGTGGCTTGACCTTTATTAGTGAGCCTGGTTACCCCCTCTCGGAACCACAGACTTAGAAATCGCCAGCTCATATACAGTGCATAAAATATATTTATATATAAACCCTTATACACCATTTTAATAAAAAATATCACAAAATTCTTCTAAGTCCCTCGGGAAGAGTGAAAGACGCGCACGTTCATTTTCAGAGCTCCTAGACCTTCCTATAAGAAGTTAGCCAAAAAGTAGCTTCGAAAAACGCTTAGGTTAAGTTTCAGAGTTGCTTCTAATGTACCAAAGCTGGACTTTGACATAATTTCACTCTCACAACATTATGGCTGGTTGGAGACAGTCCGAACCACAAGTACCGGGTCCATGGTTCTGGCCGTATACTGGGGGGACGGGGACGACTCCCATTAACCCCTGACTATACCGGGGATACGCTTATCACAATGCCTTTCTGGTCTGTGCTGAAGCAGGGCATTCTGGCAGGCAAGTGGCTTGACCTTTATTAGTGAGCCTGGTTACCCCCTCTCGGAACCACAGACTTAGAAATCGCCAGCTCATATACAGTGCATAAAATATATTTATATATAAACCCTTATACACCATTTTAATAAAAAATATCACAAAATTCTTCTAAGTCCCTCGGGAAGAGTGAAAGACGCGCACGTTCATTTTCAGAGCTCCTAGACCTTCCTATAAGAAGTTAGCCAAAAAGTAGCTTCGAAAAACGCTTAGGTTAAGTTTCAGAGTTGCTTCTAATGTACCAAAGCTGGACTTTGACATAATTTCACTCTCACAACATTATGGCTGGTTGGAGACAGTCCGAACCACAAGTACCGGGTCCATGGTTCTGGCCGTATACTGGGGGGACGGGGACGACTCCCATTAACCCCTGACTATACCGGGGATACGCTTATCACAATGCCTTTCTGGTCTGTGCTGAAGCAGGGCATTCTGGCAGGCAAGTGGCTTGACCTTTATTAGTGAGCCTGGTTACCCCCTCTCGGAACCACAGACTTAGAAATCGCCAGCTCGTATACAGTGCATAAAATATATTTATATATAAACCCTTATACGCCATTTTAATAAAAAATATCACAAAATTCTTCTAAGTCCCTCGGGAAGAGTGAAAGACGCGCACGTTCATTTTCAGAGCTCTTAGACCTTCCTATAAGAAGTTATCCAAAAAGTAGCTTCGAAAAACGCTTAGGTTAAGTTTCAGAGTTGCTTCTAATGTACCAAAGCTGGACTTAGACATAATTTCACTCTCACAACATTATGGCTGGTTGGAGACATTCCGAACCACAAGTACCGGGTCCATGGTTCTAGCCGTATACTGGGGGGACGGGGACGACTCCCATTAACCCCTGACTATACCGGGGATACGCTTATCACAATGCCTTTCTGGTCTGTGCTGAAGCAGGGCATTCTGGCAGGCAAGTGGCTTGACCTTTATTAGTGAGCCTGGTTACCCCCTCTCGGAACCACAGACTTAGAAATCGCCAGCTCATATACAGTGCATAAAATATATATATATATATAAACCCTTATACACCATTTTAATAAAAAATATCACAAAATTCTTCTAAGTCCCTCGGGAAGAGTGAAAGACGCGCACGTTCATTTTCAGAGCTCCTAGACCTTCCTATAAGAAGTTAGCCAAAAAGTAGCTTCGAAAAACGCTTAGGTTAAGTTTCAGAGTTGCTTCTAATGTACCAAAGCTGGACTTTGACATAATTTCACTCTCACAACATTATGGCTGGTTGGAGACAGTCCGAACCACAAGTACCGGGTCCATGGTTCTGGCCGTATACTGGGGGGACGGGGACGACTCCCATTAACCCCTGACTATACCGGGGATACGCTTATCACAATGCCTTTCTGGTCTGTGCTGAAGCAGGGCATTCTGGCAGGCAAGTGGCTTGACCTTTATTAGTGAGCCTGGTTACCCCCTCTCGGAACCACAGACTTAGAAATCGCCAGCTCATATACAGTGCATAAAATATATTTATATATAAACCCTTATACACCATTTTAATAAAAAATATCACAAAATTCTTCTAAGTCCCTCGGGAAGAGTGAAAGACGCGCACGTTCATTTTCAGAGCTCTTAGACCTTCCTATAAGAAGTTATCCAAAAAGTAGCTTCGAAAAACGCTTAGGTTAAGTTTCAGAGTTCCTTCTAATGTACCAAAGCTGGACTTAGACATAATTTCACTCTCACAACATTATGGCTGGTTGGAGACATTCCGAACCACAAGTACCGGGTCCATGGTTCTAGCCGTATACTGGGGGGACGGGGACGACTCCCATTAACCCCTGACTATACCGGGGATACGCTTATCACAATGCCTTTCTGGTCTGTGCTGAAGCAGGGCATTCTGGCAGGCAAGTGGCTTGACCTTTATTAGTGAGCCTGGTTACCCCCTCTCGGAACCACAGACTTAGAAATCGCCAGCTCATATACAGTGCATAAAATATATTTATATATAAACCCTTATACACCATTTTAATAAAAAATATCACAAAATTCTTCTAAGTCCCTCGGGAAGAGTGAAAGACGCGCACGTTCATTTTCAGAGCTCCTAGACCTTCCTATAAGAAGTTAGCCAAAAAGTAGCTTCGAAAAACGCTTAGGTTAAGTTTCAGAGTTGCTTCTAATGTACCAAAGCTGGACTTTGACATAATTTCACTCTCACAACATTATGGCTGGTTGGAGACAGTCCGAACCACAAGTACCGGGTCCATGGTTCTGGCCGTATACTGGGGGGACGGGGACGACTCCCATTAACCCCTGACTATACCGGGGATACGCTTATCACAATGCCTTTCTGGTCTGTGCTGAAGCAGGGCATTCTGGCAGGCAAGTGGCTTGACCTTTATTAGTGAGCCTGGTTACCCCCTCTCGGAACCACAGACTTAGAAATCGCCAGCTCATATACAGTGCATAAAATATATTTATATATAAACCCTTATACACCATTTTAATAAAAAATATCACAAAATTCTTCTAAGTCCCTCGGGGAGAGTGAAAGACGCGCACGTTCATTTTTAGAGCTCCTAGACCTTCCTATAAGAAGTTAGCCATAAAGTAGCTTCGAAAAACGCTTAGGTTAAGTTTCAGAGTTGCTTCTAATGTACCAAAGCTGGACTTTGACATAATTTCACTCTCACAACATTATGGCTGGTTGGAGACAGTCCGAACCACAAGTACCGGGTCCATGGTTCTGGCCGTATACTGGGGGGACGGGGACGACTCCCATTAACCCCTGACTATACCGGGGATACGCTTATCACAATGCCTTTCTGGTCTGTGCTGAAGCAGGGCATTCTGGCAGGCAAGTGGCTTGACCTTTATTAGTGAGCCTGGTTACCCCCTCTCGGAACCACAGACTTAGAAATCGCCAGCTCATATACAGTGCATAAAATATATTTATATATAAACCCTTATACACCATTTTAATAAAAAATATCACAAAATTCTTCTAAGTCCCTCGGGAAGAGTGAAAGACGCGCACGTTCATTTTCAGAGCTCTTAGACCTTCCTATAAGAAGTTATCCAAAAAGTAGCTTCGAAAAACGCTTAGGTTAAGTTTCAGAGTTGCTTCTAATGTACCAAAGCTGGACTTAGACATAATTTCACTCTCACAACATTATGGCTGGTTGGAGACATTCCGAACCACAAGTACCGGGTCCATGGTTCTAGCCGTATACTGGGGGGACGGGGACGACTCCCATTAACCCCTGACTATACCGGGGATACGCTTATCACAATGCCTTTCTGGTCTGTGCTGAAGCAGGGCATTCTGGCAGGCAAGTGGCTTGACCTTTATTAGTGAGCCTGGTTACCCCCTCTCGGAACCACAGACTTAGAAATCGCCAGCTCATATACAGTGCATAAAATATATTAATATATAAACCCTTATACACCATTTTAATAAAAAATATCACAAAATTCTTCTAAGTCCCTCGGGAAGAGTGAAAGACGCGCACGTTCATTTTCAGAGCTCCTAGACCTTCCTATAAGAAGTTAGCCAAAAAGTAGCTTCGAAAAACGCTTAGGTTAAGTTTCAGAGTTGCTTCTAATGTACCAAAGCTGGACTTTGACATAATTTCACTCTCACAACATTATGGCTGGTTGGAGACAGTCCGAACCACAAGTACCGGGTCCATGGTTCTGGCCGTATACTGGGGGGACGGGGACGACTCCCATTAACCCCTGACTATACCGGGGATACGCTTATCACAATGCCTTTCTGGTCTGTGCTGAAGCAGGGCATTCTGGCAGGCAAGTGGCTTGACCTTTATTAGTGAGCCTGGTTACCCCCTCTCGGAACCACAGACTTAGAAATCGCCAGCTCATATACAGTGCATAAAATATATTTATATATAAACCCTTATACACCATTTTAATAAAAAATATCACAAAATTCTTCTAAGTCCCTCGGGAAGAGTGATAGACGCGCACGTTCATTTTCAGAGCTCCTAGACCTTCCTATAAGAAGTTAGCCAAAAAGTAGCTTCGAAAAACGCTTAGGTTAAGTTTCAGAGTTGCTTCTAATGTACCAAAGCTGGACTTAGACATAATTTCACTCTCACAACATTATGGCTGGTTGGAGACAGTCTGAACCACAAGTACCGGGTCCATGGTTCTGGCCGTATACTGGGGGGACGGGGACGACTCCCATTAACCCCTGACTATACCGGGGATACGCTTATCACAATGCCTTTCTGGTCTGTGCTGAAGCAGGGCATTCTGGCAGGCAAGTGGCTTGACCTTTATTAGTGAGCCTGGTTACCCCCTCTCGGAACCACAGACTTAGAAATCGCCAGCTCATATACAGTGCATAAAATATATTTATATATAAACCCTTATACACCATTTTAATAAAAAATATCACAAAATTCTTCTAAGTCCCTCGGGAAGAGTGAAAGACGCGCACGTTCATTTTCAGAGCTCTTAGACCTTCCTATAAGAAGTTATCCAAAAAGTAGCTTCGAAAAACGCTTAGGTTAAGTTTCAGAGTTCCTTCTAATGTACCAAAGCTGGACTTAGACATAATTTCACTCTCACAACATTATGGCTGGTTGGAGACATTCCGAACCACAAGTACCGGGTCCATGGTTCTAGCCGTATACTGGGGGGACGGGGACGACTCCCATTAACCCCTGACTATACCGGGGATACGCTTATCACAATGCCTTTCTGGTCTGTGCTGAAGCAGGGCATTCTGGCAGGCAAGTGGCTTGACCTTTATTAGTGAGCCTGGTTACCCCCTCTCGGAACCACAGACTTAGAAATCGCCAGCTCATATACAGTGCATAAAATATATTTATATATAAACCCTTATACACCATTTTAATAAAAAATATCACAAAATTCTTCTAAGTCCCTCGGGAAGAGTGAAAGACGCGCACGTTCATTTTCAGAGCTCCTAGACCTTCCTATAAGAAGTTAGCCAAAAAGTAGCTTCGAAAAACGCTTAGGTTAAGTTTCAGAGTTGCTTCTAATGTACCAAAGCTGGACTTTGACATAATTTCACTCTCACAACATTATGGCTGGTTGGAGACAGTCCGAACCACAAGTACCGGGTCCATGGTTCTGGCCGTATACTGGGGGGACGGGGACGACTCCCATTAACCCCTGACTATACCGGGGATACGCTTATCACAATGCCTTTCTGGTCTGTGCTGAAGCAGGGCATTCTGGCAGGCAAGTGGCTTGACCTTTATTAGTGAGCCTGGTTACCCCCTCTCGGAACCACAGACTTAGAAATCGCCAGCTCATATACAGTGCATAAAATATATTTATATATAAACCCTTATACACCATTTTAATAAAAAATATCACAAAATTCTTCTAAGTCCCTCGGGAAGAGTGAAAGACGCGCACGTTCATTTTCAGAGCTCCTAGACCTTCCTATAAGAAGTTAGCCAAAAAGTAGCTTCGAAAAACGCTTAGGTTAAGTTTCAGAGTTGCTTCTAATGTACCAAAGCTGGACTTAGACATAATTTCACTCTCACAACATTATGGCTGGTTGGAGACAGTCTGAACCACAAGTACCGGGTCCATGGTTCTGGCCGTATACTGGGGGGACGGGGACGACTCCCATTAACCCCTGACTATACCGGGGATACGCTTATCACAATGCCTTTCTGGTCTGTGCTGAAGCAGGGCATTCTGGCAGGCAAGTGGCTTGACCTTTATTAGTGAGCCTGGTTACCCCCTCTCGGAACCACAGACTTAGAAATCGCCAGCTCATATACAGTGCATAAAATATATTTATATATAAACCCTTATACACCATTTTAATAAAAAATATCACAAAATTCTTCTAAGTCCCTCGGGAAGAGTGAAAGACGCGCACGTTCATTTTCAGAGCTCTTAGACCTTCCTATAAGAAGTTATCCAAAAAGTAGCTTCGAAAAACGCTTAGGTTAAGTTTCAGAGTTCCTTCTAATGTACCAAAGCTGGACTTAGACATAATTTCACTCTCACAACATTATGGCTGGTTGGAGACATTCCGAACCACAAGTACCGGGTCCATGGTTCTAGCCGTATACTGGGGGGACGGGGACGACTCCCATTAACCCCTGACTATACCGGGGATACGCTTATCACAATGCCTTTCTGGTCTGTGCTGAAGCAGGGCATTCTGGCAGGCAAGTGGCTTGACCTTTATTAGTGAGCCTGGTTACCCCCTCTCGGAACCACAGACTTAGAAATCGCCAGCTCATATACAGTGCATAAAATATATTTATATATAAACCCTTATACACCATTTTAATAAAAAATATCACAAAATTCTTCTAAGTCCCTCGGGAAGAGTGAAAGACGCGCACGTTCATTTTCAGAGCTCCTAGACCTTCCTATAAGAAGTTAGCCAAAAAGTAGCTTCGAAAAACGCTTAGGTTAAGTTTCAGAGTTGCTTCTAATGTACCAAAGCTGGACTTTGACATAATTTCACTCTCACAACATTATGGCTGGTTGGAGACAGTCCGAACCACAAGTACCGGGTCCATGGTTCTGGCCGTATACTGGGGGGACGGGGACGACTCCCATTAACCCCTGACTATACCGGGGATACGCTTATCACAATGCCTTTCTGGTCTGTGCTGAAGCAGGGCATTCTGGCAGGCAAGTGGCTTGACCTTTATTAGTGAGCCTGGTTACCCCCTCTCGGAACCACAGACTTAGAAATCGCCAGCTCATATACAGTGCATAAAATATATTTGTATATAAACCCTTATACACCATTTTAATAAAAAATATCACAAAATTCTTCTAAGTCCCTCGGGAAGAGTGAAAGACGCGCACGTTCATTTTCAGAGCTCCTAGACCTTCCTATAAGAAGTTAGCCAAAAAGTAGCTTCGAAAAACGCTTAGGTTAAGTTTCAGAGTTGCTTCTAATGTACCAAAGCTGGACTTAGACATAATTTCACTCTCACAACATTATGGCTGGTTGGAGACAGTCTGAACCACAAGTACCGGGTCCATGGTTCTGGCCGTATACTGGGGGGACGGGGACGACTCCCATTAACCCCTGACTATACCGGGGATACGCTTATCACAATGCCTTTCTGGTCTGTGCTGAAGCAGGGCATTCTGGCAGGCAAGTGGCTTGACCTTTATTAGTGAGCCTGGTTACCCCCTCTCGGAACCACAGACTTAGAAATCGCCAGCTCATATACAGTGCATAAAATATATTTATATATAAACCCTTATACACCATTTTAATAAAAAATATCACAAAATTCTTCTAAGTCCCTCGGGAAGAGTGAAAGACGCGCACGTTCATTTTCAGAGCTCTTAGACCTTCCTATAAGAAGTTATCCAAAAAGTAGCTTCGAAAAACGCTTAGGTTAAGTTTCAGAGTTCCTTCTAATGTACCAAAGCTGGACTTAGACATAATTTCACTCTCACAACATTATGGCTGGTTGGAGACATTCCGAACCACAAGTACCGGGTCCATGGTTCTAGCCGTATACTGGGGGGACGGGGACGACTCCCATTAACCCCTGACTATACCGGGGATACGCTTATCACAATGCCTTTCTGGTCTGTGCTGAAGCAGGGCATTCTGGCAGGCAAGTGGCTTGACCTTTATTAGTGAGCCTGGTTACCCCCTCTCGGAACCACAGACTTAGAAATCGCCAGCTCATATACAGTGCATAAAATATATTTATATATAAACCCTTATACACCATTTTAATAAAAAATATCACAAAATTCTTCTAAGTCCCTCGGGAAGAGTGAAAGACGCGCACGTTCATTTTCAGAGCTCCTAGACCTTCCTATAAGAAGTTAGCCAAAAAGTAGCTTCGAAAAACGCTTAGGTTAAGTTTCAGAGTTGCTTCTAATGTACCAAAGCTGGACTTTGACATAATTTCACTCTCACAACATTATGGCTGGTTGGAGACAGTCCGAACCACAAGTACCGGGTCCATGGTTCTGGCCGTATACTGGGGGGACGGGGACGACTCCCATTAACCCCTGACTATACCGGGGATACGCTTATCACAATGCCTTTCTGGTCTGTGCTGAAGCAGGGCATTCTGGCAGGCAAGTGGCTTGACCTTTATTAGTGAGCCTGGTTACCCCCTCTCGGAACCACAGACTTAGAAATCGCCAGCTCATATACAGTGCATAAAATATATTTATATATAAACCCTTATACACCATTTTAATAAAAAATATCACAAAATTCTTCTAAGTCCCTCGGGAAGAGTGAAAGACGCGCACGTTCATTTTCAGAGCTCCTAGACCTTCCTATAAGAAGTTAGCCAAAAAGTAGCTTCGAAAAACGCTTAGGTTAAGTTTCAGAGTTGCTTCTAATGTACCAAAGCTGGACTTAGACATAATTTCACTCTCACAACATTATGGCTGGTTGGAGACAGTCTGAACCACAAGTACCGGGTCCATGGTTCTGGCCGTATACTGGGGGGACGGGGACGACTCCCATTAACCCCTGACTATACCGGGGATACGCTTATCACAATGCCTTTCTGGTCTGTGCTGAAGCAGGGCATTCTGGCAGGCAAGTGGCTTGACCTTTATTAGTGAGCCTGGTTACCCCCTCTCGGAACCACAGACTTAGAAATCGCCAGCTCATATACAGTGCATAAAATATATTTATATATAAACCCTTATACACCATTTTAATAAAAAATATCACAAAATTCTTCTAAGTCCCTCGGGAAGAGTGAAAGACGCGCACGTTCATTTTCAGAGCTCTTAGACCTTCCTATAAGAAGTTATCCAAAAAGTAGCTTCGAAAAACGCTTAGGTTAAGTTTCAGAGTTGCTTCTAATGTACCAAAGCTGGACTTAGACATAATTTCACTCTCACAACATTATGGCTGGTTGGAGACATTCCGAACCACAAGTACCGGGTCCATGGTTCTAGCCGTATACTGGGGGGACGGGGACGACTCCCATTAACCCCTGACTATACCGGGGATACGCTTATCACAATGCCTTTCTGGTCTGTGCTGAAGCAGGGCATTCTGGCAGGCAAGTGGCTTGACCTTTATTAGTGAGCCTGGTTACCCCCTCTCGGAACCACAGACTTAGAAATCGCCAGCTCATATACAGTGCATAAAATATATTTATATATAAACCCTTATACACCATTTTAATAAAAAATATCACAAAATTCTTCTAAGTCCCTCGGGAAGAGTGAAAGACGCGCACGTTCATTTTCAGAGCTCCTAGACCTTCCTATAAGAAGTTAGCCAAAAAGTAGCTTCGAAAAACGCTTAGGTTAAGTTTCAGAGTTGCTTCTAATGTACCAAAGCTGGACTTTGACATAATTTCACTCTCACAACATTATGGCTGGTTGGAGACAGTCCGAACCACAAGTACCGGGTCCATGGTTCTGGCCGTATACTGGGGGGACGGGGACGACTCCCATTAACCCCTGACTATACCGGGGATACGCTTATCACAATGCCTTTCTGGTCTGTGCTGAAGCAGGGCATTCTGGCAGGCAAGTGGCTTGACCTTTATTAGTGAGCCTGGTTACCCCCTCTCGGAACCACAGACTTAGAAATCGCCAGCTCATATACAGTGCATAAAATATATTTATATATAAACCCTTATACACCATTTTAATAAAAAATATCACAAAATTCTTCTAAGTCCCTCGGGAAGAGTGAAAGACGCGCACGTTCATTTTCAGAGCTCCTAGACCTTCCTATAAGAAGTTAGCCAAAAAGTAGCTTCGAAAAACGCTTAGGTTAAGTTTCAGAGTTGCTTCTAATGTACCAAAGCTGGACTTAGACATAATTTCACTCTCACAACATTATGGCTGGTTGGAGACAGTCTGAACCACAAGTACCGGGTCCATGGTTCTGGCCGTATACTGGGGGGACGGGGACGACTCCCATTAACCCCTGACTATACCGGGGATACGCTTATCACAATGCCTTTCTGGTCTGTGCTGAAGCAGGGCATTCTGGCAGGCAAGTGGCTTGACCTTTATTAGTGAGCCTGGTTACCCCCTCTCGGAACCACAGACTTAGAAATCGCCAGCTCATATACAGTGCATAAAATATATTTATATATAAACCCTTATACACCATTTTAATAAAAAATATCACAAAATTCTTCTAAGTCCCTCGGGAAGAGTGAAAGACGCGCACGTTCATTTTCAGAGCTCTTAGACCTTCCTATAAGAAGTTATCCAAAAAGTAGCTTCGAAAAACGCTTAGGTTAAGTTTCAGAGTTGCTTCTAATGTACCAAAGCTGGACTTAGACATAATTTCACTCTCACAACATTATGGCTGGTTGGAGACATTCCGAACCACAAGTACCGGGTCCATGGTTCTAGCCGTATACTGGGGGGACGGGGACGACTCCCATTAACCCCTGACTATACCGGGGATACGCTTATCACAATGCCTTTCTGGTCTGTGCTGAAGCAGGGCATTCTGGCAGGCAAGTGGCTTGACCTTTATTAGTGAGCCTGGTTACCCCCTCTCGGAACCACAGACTTAGAAATCGCCAGCTCATATACAGTGCATAAAATATATTAATATATAAACCCTTATACACCATTTTAATAAAAAATATCACAAAATTCTTCTAAGTCCCTCGGGAAGAGTGAAAGACGCGCACGTTCATTTTCAGAGCTCCTAGACCTTCCTATAAGAAGTTAGCCAAAAAGTAGCTTCGAAAAACGCTTAGGTTAAGTTTCAGAGTTGCTTCTAATGTACCAAAGCTGGACTTTGACATAATTTCACTCTCACAACATTATGGCTGGTTGGAGACAGTCCGAACCACAAGTACCGGGTCCATGGTTCTGGCCGTATACTGGGGGGACGGGGACGACTCCCATTAACCCCTGACTATACCGGGGATACGCTTATCACAATGCCTTTCTGGTCTGTGCTGAAGCAGGGCATTCTGGCAGGCAAGTGGCTTGACCTTTATTAGTGAGCCTGGTTACCCCCTCTCGGAACCACAGACTTAGAAATCGCCAGCTCATATACAGTGCATAAAATATATTTATATATAAACCCTTATACACCATTTTAATAAAAAATATCACAAAATTCTTCTAAGTCCCTCGGGAAGAGTGATAGACGCGCACGTTCATTTTCAGAGCTCCTAGACCTTCCTATAAGAAGTTAGCCAAAAAGTAGCTTCGAAAAACGCTTAGGTTAAGTTTCAGAGTTGCTTCTAATGTACCAAAGCTGGACTTAGACATAATTTCACTCTCACAACATTATGGCTGGTTGGAGACAGTCTGAACCACAAGTACCGGGTCCATGGTTCTGGCCGTATACTGGGGGGACGGGGACGACTCCCATTAACCCCTGACTATACCGGGGATACGCTTATCACAATGCCTTTCTGGTCTGTGCTGAAGCAGGGCATTCTGGCAGGCAAGTGGCTTGACCTTTATTAGTGAGCCTGGTTACCCCCTCTCGGAACCACAGACTTAGAAATCGCCAGCTCATATACAGTGCATAAAATATATTTATATATAAACCCTTATACACCATTTTAATAAAAAATATCACAAAATTCTTCTAAGTCCCTCGGGAAGAGTGAAAGACGCGCACGATCATTTTCAGAGCTCTTAGACCTTCCTATAAGAAGTTATCCAAAAAGTAGCTTCGAAAAACGCTTAGGTTAAGTTTCAGAGTTCCTTCTAATGTACCAAAGCTGGACTTAGACATAATTTCACTCTCACAACATTATGGCTGGTTGGAGACATTCCGAACCACAAGTACCGGGTCCATGGTTCTAGCCGTATACTGAGGGGACGGGGACGACTCCCATTAACCCCTGACTATACCGGGGATACGCTTATCACAATGCCTTTCTGGTCTGTGCTGAAGCAGGGCATTCTGGCAGGCAAGTGGCTTGACCTTTATTAGTGAGCCTGGTTACCCCCTCTCGGAACCACAGACTTAGAAATCGCCAGCTCATATACAGTGCATAAAATATATTTATATATAAACCCTTATACACCATTTTAATAAAAAATATCACAAAATTCTTCTAAGTCCCTCGGGAAGAGTGAAAGACGCGCACGTTCATTTTCAGAGCTCCTAGACCTTCCTATAAGAAGTTAGCCAAAAAGTAGCTTCGAAAAACGCTTAGGTTAAGTTTCAGAGTTGCTTCTAATGTACCAAAGCTGGACTTTGACATAATTTCACTCTCACAACATTATGGCTGGTTGGAGACAGTCCGAACCACAAGTACCGGGTCCATGGTTCTGGCCGTATACTGGGGGGACGGGGACGACTCCCATTAACCCCTGACTATACCGGGGATACGCTTATCACAATGCCTTTCTGGTCTGTGCTGAAGCAGGGCATTCTGGCAGGCAAGTGGCTTGACCTTTATTAGTGAGCCTGGTTACCCCCTCTCGGAACCACAGACTTAGAAATCGCCAGCTCATATACAGTGCATAAAATATATTTATATATAAACCCTTATACACCATTTTAATAAAAAATATCACAAAATTCTTCTAAGTCCCTCGGGAAGAGTGAAAGACGCGCACGTTCATTTTCAGAGCTCCTAGACCTTCCTATAAGAAGTTAGCCAAAAAGTAGCTTCGAAAAACGCTTAGGTTAAGTTTCAGAGTTGCTTCTAATGTACCAAAGCTGGACTTAGACATAATTTCACTCTCACAACATTATGGCTGGTTGGAGACAGTCTGAACCACAAGTACCGGGTCCATGGTTCTGGCCGTATACTGGGGGGACGGGGACGACTCCCATTAACCCCTGACTATACCGGGGATACGCTTATCACAATGCCTTTCTGGTCTGTGCTGAAGCAGGGCATTCTGGCAGGCAAGTGGCTTGACCTTTATTAGTGAGCCTGGTTACCCCCTCTCGGAACCACAGACTTAGAAATCGCCAGCTCATATACAGTGCATAAAATATATTTATATATAAACCCTTATACACCATTTTAATAAAAAATATCACAAAATTCTTCTAAGTCCCTCGGGAAGAGTGAAAGACGCGCACGTTCATTTTCAGAGCTCTTAGACCTTCCTATAAGAAGTTATCCAAAAAGTAGCTTCGAAAAACGCTTAGGTTAAGTTTCAGAGTTGCTTCTAATGTACCAAAGCTGGACTTAGACATAATTTCACTCTCACAACATTATGGCTGGTTGGAGACATTCCGAACCACAAGTACCGGGTCCATGGTTCTAGCCGTATACTGGGGGGACGGGGACGACTCCCATTAACCCCTGACTATACCGGGGATACGCTTATCACAATGCCTTTCTGGTCTGTGCTGAAGCAGGGCATTCTGGCAGGCAAGTGGCTTGACCTTTATTAGTGAGCCTGGTTACCCCCTCTCGGAACCACAGACTTAGAAATCGCCAGCTCATATACAGTGCATAAAATATATTTATATATAAACCCTTATACACCATTTTAATAAAAAATATCACAAAATTCTTCTAAGTCCCTCGGGAAGAGTGAAAGACGCGCACGTTCATTTTCAGAGCTCTTAGACCTTCCTATAAGAAGTTATCCAAAAAGTAGCTTCGAAAAACGCTTAGGTTAAGTTTCAGAGTTCCTTCTAATGTACCAAAGCTGGACTTAGACATAATTTCACTCTCACAACATTATGGCTGGTTGGAGACATTCCGAACCACAAGTACCGGGTCCATGGTTCTAGCCGTATACTGGGGGGACGGGGACGACTCCCATTAACCCCTGACTATACCGGGGATACGCTTATCACAATGCCTTTCTGGTCTGTGCTGAAGCAGGGCATTCTGGCAGGCAAGTGGCTTGACCTTTATTAGTGAGCCTGGTTACCCCCTCTCGGAACCACAGACTTAGAAATCGCCAGCTCATATACAGTGCATAAAATATATTTATATATAAACCCTTATACACCATTTTAATAAAAAATATCACAAAATTCTTCTAAGTCCCTCGGGAAGAGTGAAAGACGCGCACGTTCATTTTCAGAGCTCCTAGACCTTCCTATAAGAAGTTAGCCAAAAAGTAGCTTCGAAAAACGCTTAGGTTAAGTTTCAGAGTTGCTTCTAATGTACCAAAGCTGGACTTTGACATAATTTCACTCTCACAACATTATGGCTGGTTGGAGACAGTCCGAACCACAAGTACCGGGTCCATGGTTCTGGCCGTATACTGGGGGGACGGGGACGACTCCCATTAACCCCTGACTATACCGGGGATACGCTTATCACAATGCCTTTCTGGTCTGTGCTGAAGCAGGGCATTCTGGCAGGCAAGTGGCTTGACCTTTATTAGTGAGCCTGGTTACCCCCTCTCGGAACCACAGACTTAGAAATCGCCAGCTCATATACAGTGCATAAAATATATTTATATATAAACCCTTATACACCATTTTAATAAAAAATATCACAAAATTCTTCTAAGTCCCTCGGGAAGAGTGAAAGACGCGCACGTTCATTTTCAGAGCTCCTAGACCTTCCTATAAGAAGTTAGCCAAAAAGTAGCTTCGAAAAACGCTTAGGTTAAGTTTCAGAGTTGCTTCTAATGTACCAAAGCTGGACTTAGACATAATTTCACTCTCACAACATTATGGCTGGTTGGAGACAGTCTGAACCACAAGTACCGGGTCCATGGTTCTGGCCGTATACTGGGGGGACGGGGACGACTCCCATTAACCCCTGACTATACCGGGGATACGCTTATCACAATGCCTTTCTGGTCTGTGCTGAAGCAGGGCATTCTGGCAGGCAAGTGGCTTGACCTTTATTAGTGAGCCTGGTTACCCCCTCTCGGAACCACAGACTTAGAAATCGCCAGCTCATATACAGTGCATAAAATATATTTATATATAAACCCTTATACACCATTTTAATAAAAAATATCACAAAATTCTTCTAAGTCCCTCGGGAAGAGTGAAAGACGCGCACGTTCATTTTCAGAGCTCTTAGACCTTCCTATAAGAAGTTATCCAAAAAGTAGCTTCGAAAAACGCTTAGGTTAAGTTTCAGAGTTCCTTCTAATGTACCAAAGCTGGACTTAGACATAATTTCACTCTCACAACATTATGGCTGGTTGGAGACATTCCGAACCACAAGTACCGGGTCCATGGTTCTAGCCGTATACTGGGGGGACGGGGACGACTCCCATTAACCCCTGACTATACCGGGGATACGCTTATCACAATGCCTTTCTGGTCTGTGCTGAAGCAGGGCATTCTGGCAGGCAAGTGGCTTGACCTTTATTAGTGAGCCTGGTTACCCCCTCTCGGAACCACAGACTTAGAAATCGCCAGCTCATATACAGTGCATAAAATATATTTATATATAAACCCTTATACACCATTTTAATAAAAAATATCACAAAATTCTTCTAAGTCCCTCGGGAAGAGTGAAAGACGCGCACGTTCATTTTCAGAGCTCCTAGACCTTCCTATAAGAAGTTAGCCAAAAAGTAGCTTCGAAAAACGCTTAGGTTAAGTTTCAGAGTTGCTTCTAATGTACCAAAGCTGGACTTTGACATAATTTCACTCTCACAACATTATGGCTGGTTGGAGACAGTCCGAACCACAAGTACCGGGTCCATGGTTCTGGCCGTATACTGGGGGGACGGGGACGACTCCCATTAACCCCTGACTATACCGGGGATACGCTTATCACAATGCCTTTCTGGTCTGTGCTGAAGCAGGGCATTCTGGCAGGCAAGTGGCTTGACCTTTATTAGTGAGCCTGGTTACCCCCTCTCGGAACCACAGACTTAGAAATCGCCAGCTCATATACAGTGCATAAAATATATTTGTATATAAACCCTTATACACCATTTTAATAAAAAATATCACAAAATTCTTCTAAGTCCCTCGGGAAGAGTGAAAGACGCGCACGTTCATTTTCAGAGCTCCTAGACCTTCCTATAAGAAGTTAGCCAAAAAGTAGCTTCGAAAAACGCTTAGGTTAAGTTTCAGAGTTGCTTCTAATGTACCAAAGCTGGACTTAGACATAATTTCACTCTCACAACATTATGGCTGGTTGGAGACAGTCTGAACCACAAGTACCGGGTCCATGGTTCTGGCCGTATACTGGGGGGACGGGGACGACTCCCATTAACCCCTGACTATACCGGGGATACGCTTATCACAATGCCTTTCTGGTCTGTGCTGAAGCAGGGCATTCTGGCAGGCAAGTGGCTTGACCTTTATTAGTGAGCCTGGTTACCCCCTCTCGGA
This sequence comes from Ascaphus truei, assembly GCF_040206685.1. NCBI lineage: Eukaryota > Metazoa > Chordata > Amphibia > Anura > Ascaphidae > Ascaphus > Ascaphus truei. The sequence continues at coordinate 770,253 of NW_027454355.1, forward strand.
ACCACAGACTTAGAAATCGCCAGCTCATATACAGTGCATAAAATATATTTATATATAAACCCTTATACACCATTTTAATAAAAAATATCACAAAATTCTTCTAAGTCCCTCGGGAAGAGTGAAAGACGCGCACGTTCATTTTCAGAGCTCTTAGACCTTCCTATAAGAAGTTATCCAAAAAGTAGCTTCGAAAAACGCTTAGGTTAAGTTTCAGAGTTCCTTCTAATGTACCAAAGCTGGACTTAGACATAATTTCACTCTCACAACATTATGGCTGGTTGGAGACATTCCGAACCACAAGTACCGGGTCCATGGTTCTAGCCGTATACTGGGGGGACGGGGACGACTCCCATTAACCCCTGACTATACCGGGGATACGCTTATCACAATGCCTTTCTGGTCTGTGCTGAAGCAGGGCATTCTGGCAGGCAAGTGGCTTGACCTTTATTAGTGAGCCTGGTTACCCCCTCTCGGAACCACAGACTTAGAAATCGCCAGCTCATATACAGTGCATAAAATATATTTATATATAAACCCTTATACACCATTTTAATAAAAAATATCACAAAATTCTTCTAAGTCCCTCGGGAAGAGTGAAAGACGCGCACGTTCATTTTCAGAGCTCCTAGACCTTCCTATAAGAAGTTAGCCAAAAAGTAGCTTCGAAAAACGCTTAGGTTAAGTTTCAGAGTTGCTTCTAATGTACCAAAGCTGGACTTTGACATAATTTCACTCTCACAACATTATGGCTGGTTGGAGACAGTCCGAACCACAAGTACCGGGTCCATGGTTCTGGCCGTATACTGGGGGGACGGGGACGACTCCCATTAACCCCTGACTATACCGGGGATACGCTTATCACAATGCCTTTCTGGTCTGTGCTGAAGCAGGGCATTCTGGCAGGCAAGTGGCTTGACCTTTATTAGTGAGCCTGGTTACCCCCTCTCGGAACCACAGACTTAGAAATCGCCAGCTCATATACAGTGCATAAAATATATTTATATATAAACCCTTATACACCATTTTAATAAAAAATATCACAAAATTCTTCTAAGTCCCTCGGGAAGAGTGAAAGACGCGCACGTTCATTTTCAGAGCTCCTAGACCTTCCTATAAGAAGTTAGCCAAAAAGTAGCTTCGAAAAACGCTTAGGTTAAGTTTCAGAGTTGCTTCTAATGTACCAAAGCTGGACTTAGACATAATTTCACTCTCACAACATTATGGCTGGTTGGAGACAGTCTGAACCACAAGTACCGGGTCCATGGTTCTGGCCGTATACTGGGGGGACGGGGACGACTCCCATTAACCCCTGACTATACCGGGGATACGCTTATCACAATGCCTTTCTGGTCTGTGCTGAAGCAGGGCATTCTGGCAGGCAAGTGGCTTGACCTTTATTAGTGAGCCTGGTTACCCCCTCTCGGAACCACAGACTTAGAAATCGCCAGCTCATATACAGTGCATAAAATATATTTATATATAAACCCTTATACACCATTTTAATAAAAAATATCACAAAATTCTTCTAAGTCCCTCGGGAAGAGTGAAAGACGCGCACGTTCATTTTCAGAGCTCTTAGACCTTCCTATAAGAAGTTATCCAAAAAGTAGCTTCGAAAAACGCTTAGGTTAAGTTTCAGAGTTCCTTCTAATGTACCAAAGCTGGACTTAGACATAATTTCACTCTCACAACATTATGGCTGGTTGGAGACATTCCGAACCACAAGTACCGGGTCCATGGTTCTAGCCGTATACTGGGGGGACGGGGACGACTCCCATTAACCCCTGACTATACCGGGGATACGCTTATCACAATGCCTTTCTGGTCTGTGCTGAAGCAGGGCATTCTGGCAGGCAAGTGGCTTGACCTTTATTAGTGAGCCTGGTTACCCCCTCTCGGAACCACAGACTTAGAAATCGCCAGCTCATATACAGTGCATAAAATATATTTATATATAAACCCTTATACACCATTTTAATAAAAAATATCACAAAATTCTTCTAAGTCCCTCGGGAAGAGTGAAAGACGCGCACGTTCATTTTCAGAGCTCCTAGACCTTCCTATAAGAAGTTAGCCAAAAAGTAGCTTCGAAAAACGCTTAGGTTAAGTTTCAGAGTTGCTTCTAATGTACCAAAGCTGGACTTTGACATAATTTCACTCTCACAACATTATGGCTGGTTGGAGACAGTCCGAACCACAAGTACCGGGTCCATGGTTCTGGCCGTATACTGGGGGGACGGGGACGACTCCCATTAACCCCTGACTATACCGGGGATACGCTTATCACAATGCCTTTCTGGTCTGTGCTGAAGCAGGGCATTCTGGCAGGCAAGTGGCTTGACCTTTATTAGTGAGCCTGGTTACCCCCTCTCGGAACCACAGACTTAGAAATCGCCAGCTCATATACAGTGCATAAAATATATTTATATATAAACCCTTATACACCATTTTAATAAAAAATATCACAAAATTCTTCTAAGTCCCTCGGGAAGAGTGAAAGACGCGCACGTTCATTTTCAGAGCTCCTAGACCTTCCTATAAGAAGTTAGCCAAAAAGTAGCTTCGAAAAACGCTTAGGTTAAGTTTCAGAGTTGCTTCTAATGTACCAAAGCTGGACTTAGACATAATTTCACTCTCACAACATTATGGCTGGTTGGAGACAGTCTGAACCACAAGTACCGGGTCCATGGTTCTGGCCGTATACTGGGGGGACGGGGACGACTCCCATTAACCCCTGACTATACCGGGGATACGCTTATCACAATGCCTTTCTGGTCTGTGCTGAAGCAGGGCATTCTGGCAGGCAAGTGGCTTGACCTTTATTAGTGAGCCTGGTTACCCCCTCTCGGAACCACAGACTTAGAAATCGCCAGCTCATATACAGTGCATAAAATATATTTATATATAAACCCTTATACACCATTTTAATAAAAAATATCACAAAATTCTTCTAAGTCCCTCGGGAAGAGTGAAAGACGCGCACGTTCATTTTCAGAGCTCTTAGACCTTCCTATAAGAAGTTATCCAAAAAGTAGCTTCGAAAAACGCTTAGGTTAAGTTTCAGAGTTGCTTCTAATGTACCAAAGCTGGACTTAGACATAATTTCACTCTCACAACATTATGGCTGGTTGGAGACATTCCGAACCACAAGTACCGGGTCCATGGTTCTAGCCGTATACTGGGGGGACGGGGACGACTCCCATTAACCCCTGACTATACCGGGGATACGCTTATCACAATGCCTTTCTGGTCTGTGCTGAAGCAGGGCATTCTGGCAGGCAAGTGGCTTGACCTTTATTAGTGAGCCTGGTTACCCCCTCTCGGAACCACAGACTTAGAAATCGCCAGCTCATATACAGTGCATAAAATATATTAATATATAAACCCTTATACACCATTTTAATAAAAAATATCACAAAATTCTTCTAAGTCCCTCGGGAAGAGTGAAAGACGCGCACGTTCATTTTCAGAGCTCCTAGACCTTCCTATAAGAAGTTAGCCAAAAAGTAGCTTCGAAAAACGCTTAGGTTAAGTTTCAGAGTTGCTTCTAATGTACCAAAGCTGGACTTTGACATAATTTCACTCTCACAACATTATGGCTGGTTGGAGACAGTCCGAACCACAAGTACCGGGTCCATGGTTCTGGCCGTATACTGGGGGGACGGGGACGACTCCCATTAACCCCTGACTATACCGGGGATACGCTTATCACAATGCCTTTCTGGTCTGTGCTGAAGCAGGGCATTCTGGCAGGCAAGTGGCTTGACCTTTATTAGTGAGCCTGGTTACCCCCTCTCGGAACCACAGACTTAGAAATCGCCAGCTCATATACAGTGCATAAAATATATTTATATATAAACCCTTATACACCATTTTAATAAAAAATATCACAAAATTCTTCTAAGTCCCTCGGGAAGAGTGATAGACGCGCACGTTCATTTTCAGAGCTCCTAGACCTTCCTATAAGAAGTTAGCCAAAAAGTAGCTTCGAAAAACGCTTAGGTTAAGTTTCAGAGTTGCTTCTAATGTACCAAAGCTGGACTTAGACATAATTTCACTCTCACAACATTATGGCTGGTTGGAGACAGTCTGAACCACAAGTACCGGGTCCATGGTTCTGGCCGTATACTGGGGGGACGGGGACGACTCCCATTAACCCCTGACTATACCGGGGATACGCTTATCACAATGCCTTTCTGGTCTGTGCTGAAGCAGGGCATTCTGGCAGGCAAGTGGCTTGACCTTTATTAGTGAGCCTGGTTACCCCCTCTCGGAACCACAGACTTAGAAATCGCCAGCTCATATACAGTGCATAAAATATATTTATATATAAACCCTTATACACCATTTTAATAAAAAATATCACAAAATTCTTCTAAGTCCCTCGGGAAGAGTGAAAGACGCGCACGTTCATTTTCAGAGCTCTTAGACCTTCCTATAAGAAGTTATCCAAAAAGTAGCTTCGAAAAACGCTTAGGTTAAGTTTCAGAGTTCCTTCTAATGTACCAAAGCTGGACTTAGACATAATTTCACTCTCACAACATTATGGCTGGTTGGAGACATTCCGAACCACAAGTACCGGGTCCATGGTTCTAGCCGTATACTGAGGGGACGGGGACGACTCCCATTAACCCCTGACTATACCGGGGATACGCTTATCACAATGCCTTTCTGGTCTGTGCTGAAGCAGGGCATTCTGGCAGGCAAGTGGCTTGACCTTTATTAGTGAGCCTGGTTACCCCCTCTCGGAACCACAGACTTAGAAATCGCCAGCTCATATACAGTGCATAAAATATATTTATATATAAACCCTTATACACCATTTTAATAAAAAATATCACAAAATTCTTCTAAGTCCCTCGGGAAGAGTGAAAGACGCGCACGTTCATTTTCAGAGCTCCTAGACCTTCCTATAAGAAGTTAGCCAAAAAGTAGCTTCGAAAAACGCTTAGGTTAAGTTTCAGAGTTGCTTCTAATGTACCAAAGCTGGACTTTGACATAATTTCACTCTCACAACATTATGGCTGGTTGGAGACAGTCCGAACCACAAGTACCGGGTCCATGGTTCTGGCCGTATACTGGGGGGACGGGGACGACTCCCATTAACCCCTGACTATACCGGGGATACGCTTATCACAATGCCTTTCTGGTCTGTGCTGAAGCAGGGCATTCTGGCAGGCAAGTGGCTTGACCTTTATTAGTGAGCCTGGTTACCCCCTCTCGGAACCACAGACTTAGAAATCGCCAGCTCATATACAGTGCATAAAATATATTTATATATAAACCCTTATACACCATTTTAATAAAAAATATCACAAAATTCTTCTAAGTCCCTCGGGAAGAGTGAAAGACGCGCACGTTCATTTTCAGAGCTCCTAGACCTTCCTATAAGAAGTTAGCCAAAAAGTAGCTTCGAAAAACGCTTAGGTTAAGTTTCAGAGTTGCTTCTAATGTACCAAAGCTGGACTTAGACATAATTTCACTCTCACAACATTATGGCTGGTTGGAGACAGTCTGAACCACAAGTACCGGGTCCATGGTTCTGGCCGTATACTGGGGGGACGGGGACGACTCCCATTAACCCCTGACTATACCGGGGATACGCTTATCACAATGCCTTTCTGGTCTGTGCTGAAGCAGGGCATTCTGGCAGGCAAGTGGCTTGACCTTTATTAGTGAGCCTGGTTACCCCCTCTCGGAACCACAGACTTAGAAATCGCCAGCTCATATACAGTGCATAAAATATATTTATATATAAACCCTTATACACCATTTTAATAAAAAATATCACAAAATTCTTCTAAGTCCCTCGGGAAGAGTGAAAGACGCGCACGTTCATTTTCAGAGCTCTTAGACCTTCCTATAAGAAGTTATCCAAAAAGTAGCTTCGAAAAACGCTTAGGTTAAGTTTCAGAGTTGCTTCTAATGTACCAAAGCTGGACTTAGACATAATTTCACTCTCACAACATTATGGCTGGTTGGAGACATTCCGAACCACAAGTACCGGGTCCATGGTTCTAGCCGTATACTGGGGGGACGGGGACGACTCCCATTAACCCCTGACTATACCGGGGATACGCTTATCACAATGCCTTTCTGGTCTGTGCTGAAGCAGGGCATTCTGGCAGGCAAGTGGCTTGACCTTTATTAGTGAGCCTGGTTACCCCCTCTCGGAACCACAGACTTAGAAATCGCCAGCTCATATACAGTGCATAAAATATATTAATATATAAACCCTTATACACCATTTTAATAAAAAATATCACAAAATTCTTCTAAGTCCCTCGGGAAGAGTGAAAGACGCGCACGTTCATTTTCAGAGCTCCTAGACCTTCCTATAAGAAGTTATCCAAAAAGTAGCTTCGAAAAACGCTTAGGTTAAGTTTCAGAGTTGCTTCTAATGTACCAAAGCTGGACTTTGACATAATTTCACTCTCACAACATTATGGCTGGTTGGAGACAGTCCGAACCACAAGTACCGGGTCCATGGTTCTAGCCGTATACTGGGGGGACGGGGACGACTCCCATTAACCCCTGACTATACCGGGGATACGCTTATCACAATGCCTTTCTGGTCTGTGCTGAAGCAGGGCATTCTGGCAGGCAAGTGGCTTGACCTTTATTAGTGAGCCTGGTTACCCCCTCTCGGAACCACAGACTTAGAAATCGCCAGCTCATATACAGTGCATAAAATATATTAATATATAAACCCTTATACACCATTTTAATAAAAAATATCACAAAATTCTTCTAAGTCCCTCGGGAAGAGTGAAAGACGCGCACGTTCATTTTCAGAGCTCCTAGACCTTCCTATAAGAAGTTAGCCAAAAAGTAGCTTCGAAAAACGCTTAGGTTAAGTTTCAGAGTTGCTTCTAATGTACCAAAGCTGGACTTTGACATAATTTCACTCTCACAACATTATGGCTGGTTGGAGACAGTCCGAACCACAAGTACCGGGTCCATGGTTCTGGCCGTATACTGGGGGGACGGGGACGACTCCCATTAACCCCTGACTATACCGGGGATACGCTTATCACAATGCCTTTCTGGTCTGTGCTGAAGCAGGGCATTCTGGCAGGCAAGTGGCTTGACCTTTATTAGTGAGCCTGGTTACCCCCTCTCGGAACCACAGACTTAGAAATCGCCAGCTCATATACAGTGCATAAAATATATTTATATATAAACCCTTATACACCATTTTAATAAAAAATATCACAAAATTCTTCTAAGTCCCTCGGGAAGAGTGAAAGACGCGCACGTTCATTTTCAGAGCTCCTAGACCTTCCTATAAGAAGTTAGCCAAAAAGTAGCTTCGAAAAACGCTTAGGTTAAGTTTCAGAGTTGCTTCTAATGTACCAAAGCTGGACTTTGACATAATTTCACTCTCACAACATTATGGCTGGTTGGAGACAGTCCGAACCACAAGTACCGGGTCCATGGTTCTGGCCGTATACTGGGGGGACGGGGACGACTCCCATTAACCCCTGACTATACCGGGGATACGCTTATCACAATGCCTTTCTGGTCTGTGCTGAAGCAGGGCATTCTGGCAGGCAAGTGGCTTGACCTTTATTAGTGAGCCTGGTTACCCCCTCTCGGAACCACAGACTTAGAAATCGCCAGCTCATATACAGTGCATAAAATATATTTATATATAAACCCTTATACACCATTTTAATAAAAAATATCACAAAATTCTTCTAAGTCCCTCGGGAAGAGTGAAAGACGCGCACGTTCATTTTCAGAGCTCCTAGACCTTCCTATAAGAAGTTAGCCAAAAAGTAGCTTCGAAAAACGCTTAGGTTAAGTTTCAGAGTTGCTTCTAATGTACCAAAGCTGGACTTAGACATAATTTCACTCTCACAACATTATGGCTGGTTGGAGACAGTCTGAACCACAAGTACCGGGTCCATGGTTCTGGCCGTATACTGGGGGGACGGGGACGACTCCCATTAACCCCTGACTATACCGGGGATACGCTTATCACAATGCCTTTCTGGTCTGTGCTGAAGCAGGGCATTCTGGCAGGCAAGTGGCTTGACCTTTATTAGTGAGCCTGGTTACCCCCTCTCGGAACCACAGACTTAGAAATCGCCAGCTCATATACAGTGCATAAAATATATTTATATATAAACCCTTATACACCATTTTAATAAAAAATATCACAAAATTCTTCTAAGTCCCTCGGGAAGAGTGAAAGACGCGCACGTTCATTTTCAGAGCTCCTAGACCTTCCTATAAGAAGTTAGCCAAAAAGTAGCTTCGAAAAACGCTTAGGTTAAGTTTCAGAGTTGCTTCTAATGTACCAAAGCTGGACTTAGACATAATTTCACTCTCACAACATTATGGCTGGTTGGAGACAGTCTGAACCACAAGTACCGGGTCCATGGTTCTGGCCGTATACTGGGGGGACGGGGACGACTCCCATTAACCCCTGACTATACCGGGGATACGCTTATCACAATGCCTTTCTGGTCTGTGCTGAAGCAGGGCATTCTGGCAGGCAAGTGGCTTGACCTTTATTAGTGAGCCTGGTTACCCCCTCTCGGAACCACAGACTTAGAAATCGCCAGCTCATATACAGTGCATAAAATATATTTATATATAAACCCTTATACACCATTTTAATAAAAAATATCACAAAATTCTTCTAAGTCCCTCGGGAAGAGTGAAAGACGCGCACGTTCATTTTCAGAGCTCCTAGACCTTCCTATAAGAAGTTAGCCAAAAAGTAGCTTCGAAAAACGCTTAGGTTAAGTTTCAGAGTTGCTTCTAATGTACCAAAGCTGGACTTTGACATAATTTCACTCTCACAACATTATGGCTGGTTGGAGACAGTCCGAACCACAAGTACCGGGTCCATGGTTCTGGCCGTATACTGGGGGGACGGGGACGACTCCCATTAACCCCTGACTATACCGGGGATACGCTTATCACAATGCCTTTCTGGTCTGTGCTGAAGCAGGGCATTCTGGCAGGCAAGTGGCTTGACCTTTATTAGTGAGCCTGGTTACCCCCTCTCGGAACCACAGACTTAGAAATCGCCAGCTCATATACAGTGCATAAAATATATTTATATATAAACCCTTATACACCATTTTAATAAAAAATATCACAAAATTCTTCTAAGTCCCTCGGGAAGAGTGAAAGACGCGCACGTTCATTTTCAGAGCTCTTAGACCTTCCTATAAGAAGTTATCCAAAAAGTAGCTTCGAAAAACGCTTAGGTTAAGTTTCAGAGTTGCTTCTAATGTACCAAAGCTGGACTTAGACATAATTTCACTCTCACAACATTATGGCTGGTTGGAGACATTCCGAACCACAAGTACCGGGTCCATGGTTCTAGCCGTATACTGGGGGGACGGGGACGACTCCCATTAACCCCTGACTATACCGGGGATACGCTTATCACAATGCCTTTCTGGTCTGTGCTGAAGCAGGGCATTCTGGCAGGCAAGTGGCTTGACCTTTATTAGTGAGCCTGGTTACCCCCTCTCGGAACCACAGACTTAGAAATCGCCAGCTCATATACAGTGCATAAAATATATTAATATATAAACCCTTATACACCATTTTAATAAAAAATATCACAAAATTCTTCTAAGTCCCTCGGGAAGAGTGAAAGACGCGCACGTTCATTTTCAGAGCTCCTAGACCTTCCTATAAGAAGTTAGCCAAAAAGTAGCTTCGAAAAACGCTTAGGTTAAGTTTCAGAGTTGCTTCTAATGTACCAAAGCTGGACTTTGACATAATTTCACTCTCACAACATTATGGCTGGTTGGAGACAGTCCGAACCACAAGTACCGGGTCCATGGTTCTGGCCGTATACTGGGGGGACGGGGACGACTCCCATTAACCCCTGACTATACCGGGGATACGCTTATCACAATGCCTTTCTGGTCTGTGCTGAAGCAGGGCATTCTGGCAGGCAAGTGGCTTGACCTTTATTAGTGAGCCTGGTTACCCCCTCTCGGAACCACAGACTTAGAAATCGCCAGCTCATATACAGTGCATAAAATATATTTATATATAAACCCTTATACACCATTTTAATAAAAAATATCACAAAATTCTTCTAAGTCCCTCGGGAAGAGTGAAAGACGCGCACGTTCATTTTCAGAGCTCCTAGACCTTCCTATAAGAAGTTAGCCAAAAAGTAGCTTCGAAAAACGCTTAGGTTAAGTTTCAGAGTTGCTTCTAATGTACCAAAGCTGGACTTTGACATAATTTCACTCTCACAACATTATGGCTGGTTGGAGACAGTCCGAACCACAAGTACCGGGTCCATGGTTCTGGCCGTATACTGGGGGGACGGGGACGACTCCCATTAACCCCTGACTATACCGGGGATACGCTTATCACAATGCCTTTCTGGTCTGTGCTGAAGCAGGGCATTCTGGCAGGCAAGTGGCTTGACCTTTATTAGTGAGCCTGGTTACCCCCTCTCGGAACCACAGACTTAGAAATCGCCAGCTCATATACAGTGCATAAAATATATTTATATATAAACCCTTATACACCATTTTAATAAAAAATATCACAAAATTCTTCTAAGTCCCTCGGGAAGAGTGAAAGACGCGCACGTTCATTTTCAGAGCTCTTAGACCTTCCTATAAGAAGTTATCCAAAAAGTAGCTTCGAAAAACGCTTAGGTTAAGTTTCAGAGTTGCTTCTAATGTACCAAAGCTGGACTTAGACATAATTTCACTCTCACAACATTATGGCTGGTTGGAGACATTCCGAACCACAAGTACCGGGTCCATGGTTCTAGCCGTATACTGGGGGGACGGGGACGACTCCCATTAACCCCTGACTATACCGGGGATACGCTTATCACAATGCCTTTCTGGTCTGTGCTGAAGCAGGGCATTCTGGCAGGCAAGTGGCTTGACCTTTATTAGTGAGCCTGGTTACCCCCTCTCGGAACCACAGACTTAGAAATCGCCAGCTCATATACAGTGCATAAAATATATTAATATATAAACCCTTATACACCATTTTAATAAAAAATATCACAAAATTCTTCTAAGTCCCTCGGGAAGAGTGAAAGACGCGCACGTTCATTTTCAGAGCTCCTAGACCTTCCTATAAGAAGTTAGCCAAAAAGTAGCTTCGAAAAACGCTTAGGTTAAGTTTCAGAGTTGCTTCTAATGTACCAAAGCTGGACTTTGACATAATTTCACTCTCACAACATTATGGCTGGTTGGAGACAGTCCGAACCACAAGTACCGGGTCCATGGTTCTGGCCGTATACTGGGGGGACGGGGACGACTCCCATTAACCCCTGACTATACCGGGGATACGCTTATCACAATGCCTTTCTGGTCTGTGCTGAAGCAGGGCATTCTGGCAGGCAAGTGGCTTGACCTTTATTAGTGAGCCTGGTTACCCCCTCTCGGAACCACAGACTTAGAAATCGCCAGCTCATATACAGTGCATAAAATATATTTATATATAAACCCTTATACACCATTTTAATAAAAAATATCACAAAATTCTTCTAAGTCCCTCGGGAAGAGTGAAAGACGCGCACGTTCATTTTCAGAGCTCCTAGACCTTCCTATAAGAAGTTAGCCAAAAAGTAGCTTCGAAAAACGCTTAGGTTAAGTTTCAGAGTTGCTTCTAATGTACCAAAGCTGGACTTAGACATAATTTCACTCTCACAACATTATGGCTGGTTGGAGACAGTCTGAACCACAAGTACCGGGTCCATGGTTCTGGCCGTATACTGGGGGGACGGGGACGACTCCCATTAACCCCTGACTATACCGGGGATACGCTTATCACAATGCCTTTCTGGTCTGTGCTGAAGCAGGGCATTCTGGCAGGCAAGTGGCTTGACCTTTATTAGTGAGCCTGGTTACCCCCTCTCGGAACCACAGACTTAGAAATCGCCAGCTCATATACAGTGCATAAAATATATTTATATATAAACCCTTATACACCATTTTAATAAAAAATATCACAAAATTCTTCTAAGTCCCTCGGGAAGAGTGAAAGACGCGCACGTTCATTTTCAGAGCTCTTAGACCTTCCTATAAGAAGTTATCCAAAAAGTAGCTTCGAAAAACGCTTAGGTTAAGTTTCAGAGTTCCTTCTAATGTACCAAAGCTGGACTTAGACATAATTTCACTCTCACAACATTATGGCTGGTTGGAGACATTCCGAACCACAAGTACCGGGTCCATGGTTCTAGCCGTATACTGGGGGGACGGGGACGACTCCCATTAACCCCTGACTATACCGGGGATACGCTTATCACAATGCCTTTCTGGTCTGTGCTGAAGCAGGGCATTCTGGCAGGCAAGTGGCTTGACCTTTATTAGTGAGCCTGGTTACCCCCTCTCGGAACCACAGACTTAGAAATCGCCAGCTCATATACAGTGCATAAAATATATTTATATATAAACCCTTATACACCATTTTAATAAAAAATATCACAAAATTCTTCTAAGTCCCTCGGGAAGAGTGAAAGACGCGCACGTTCATTTTCAGAGCTCCTAGACCTTCCTATAAGAAGTTAGCCAAAAAGTAGCTTCGAAAAACGCTTAGGTTAAGTTTCAGAGTTGCTTCTAATGTACCAAAGCTGGACTTTGACATAATTTCACTCTCACAACATTATGGCTGGTTGGAGACAGTCCGAACCACAAGTACCGGGTCCATGGTTCTGGCCGTATACTGGGGGGACGGGGACGACTCCCATTAACCCCTGACTATACCGGGGATACGCTTATCACAATGCCTTTCTGGTCTGTGCTGAAGCAGGGCATTCTGGCAGGCAAGTGGCTTGACCTTTATTAGTGAGCCTGGTTACCCCCTCTCGGAACCACAGACTTAGAAATCGCCAGCTCATATACAGTGCATAAAATATATTTATATATAAACCCTTATACACCATTTTAATAAAAAATATCACAAAATTCTTCTAAGTCCCTCGGGAAGAGTGAAAGACGCGCACGTTCATTTTCAGAGCTCCTAGACCTTCCTATAAGAAGTTAGCCAAAAAGTAGCTTCGAAAAACGCTTAGGTTAAGTTTCAGAGTTGCTTCTAATGTACCAAAGCTGGACTTAGACATAATTTCACTCTCACAACATTATGGCTGGTTGGAGACAGTCTGAACCACAAGTACCGGGTCCATGGTTCTGGCCGTATACTGGGGGGACGGGGACGACTCCCATTAACCCCTGACTATACCGGGGATACGCTTATCACAATGCCTTTCTGGTCTGTGCTGAAGCAGGGCATTCTGGCAGGCAAGTGGCTTGACCTTTATTAGTGAGCCTGGTTACCCCCTCTCGGAACCACAGACTTAGAAATCGCCAGCTCATATACAGTGCATAAAATATATTTATATATAAACCCTTATACACCATTTTAATAAAAAATATCACAAAATTCTTCTAAGTCCCTCGGGAAGAGTGAAAGACGCGCACGTTCATTTTCAGAGCTCTTAGACCTTCCTATAAGAAGTTATCCAAAAAGTAGCTTCGAAAAACGCTTAGGTTAAGTTTCAGAGTTGCTTCTAATGTACCAAAGCTGGACTTAGACATAATTTCACTCTCACAACATTATGGCTGGTTGGAGAGGGTCCGAACCACAAGTACCGGGTCCATGGTTCTGGCCGTATACTGGGGGGACGGGGACGACTCCCATTAACCCCTGACTATACCGGGGATACGCTTATCACAATGCCTTTCTGGTCTGTGCTGAAGCAGGGCATTCTGGCAGGCAAGTGGCTTGACCTTTATTAGTGAGCCTGGTTACCCCCTCTCGGAACCACAGACTTAGAAATCGCCAGCTCATATACAGTGCATAAAATATATTAATATATAAACCCTTATACACCATTTTAATAAAAAATATCACAAAATTCTTCTAAGTCCCTCGGGAAGAGTGAAAGACGCGCACGTTCATTTTCAGAGCTCCTAGACCTTCCTATAAGAAGTTAGCCAAAAAGTAGCTTCGAAAAACGCTTAGGTTAAGTTTCAGAGTTGCTTCTAATGTACCAAAGCTGGACTTTGACATAATTTCACTCTCACAACATTATGGCTGGTTGGAGACAGTCCGAACCACAAGTACCGGGTCCATGGTTCTGGCCGTATACTGGGGGGACGGGGACGACTCCCATTAACCCCTGACTATACCGGGGATACGCTTATCACAATGCCTTTCTGGTCTGTGCTGAAGCAGGGCATTCTGGCAGGCAAGTGGCTTGACCTTTATTAGTGAGCCTGGTTACCCCCTCTCGGAACCACAGACTTAGAAATCGCCAGCTCATATACAGTGCATAAAATATATTTATATATAAACCCTTATACACCATTTTAATAAAAAATATCACAAAATTCTTCTAAGTCCCTCGGGAAGAGTGAAAGACGCGCACGTTCATTTTCAGAGCTCCTAGACCTTCCTATAAGAAGTTAGCCAAAAAGTAGCTTCGAAAAACGCTTAGGTTAAGTTTCAGAGTTGCTTCTAATGTACCAAAGCTGGACTTTGACATAATTTCACTCTCACAACATTATGGCTGGTTGGAGACAGTCCGAACCACAAGTACCGGGTCCATGGTTCTGGCCGTATACTGGGGGGACGGGGACGACTCCCATTAACCCCTGACTATACCGGGGATACGCTTATCACAATGCCTTTCTGGTCTGTGCTGAAGCAGGGCATTCTGGCAGGCAAGTGGCTTGACCTTTATTAGTGAGCCTGGTTACCCCCTCTCGGAACCACAGACTTAGAAATCGCCAGCTCATATACAGTGCATAAAATATATTTATATATAAACCCTTATACACCATTTTAATAAAAAATATCACAAAATTCTTCTAAGTCCCTCGGGAAGAGTGAAAGACGCGCACGTTCATTTTCAGAGCTCCTAGACCTTCCTATAAGAAGTTAGCCAAAAAGTAGCTTCGAAAAACGCTTAGGTTAAGTTTCAGAGTTGCTTCTAATGTACCAAAGCTGGACTTAGACATAATTTCACTCTCACAACATTATGGCTGGTTGGAGACTGTCTGAACCACAAGTACCGGGTCCATGGTTCTGGCCGTATACTGGGGGGATAGGGACGACTCCCATTAACCCCTGACTATACCGGGGATACGCTTATCACAATGCCTTTCTGGTCTGTGCTGATGCAGGGCATTCTGGCAGGCAAGTGGCTTGACCTTTATTAGTGAGCCTGGTTACCCCCTCTCGGAACCACAGACTTAGAAATCGCCAGCTCATATACAGTGCATAAAATATATTTATATATAAACCCTTATACACCATTTTAATAAAAAATATCACAAAATTCTTCTAAGTCCCTCGGGAAGAGTGAAAGACGCGCACGTTCATTTTCAGAGCTCCTAGACCTTCCTATAAGAAGTTAGCCAAAAAGTAGCTTCGAAAAACGCTTAGGTTAAGTTTCAGAGTTGCTTCTAATGTACCAAAGCTGGACTTTGACATAATTTCACTCTCACAACATTATGGCTGGTTGGAGACAGTCCGAACCACAAGTACCGGGTCCATGGTTCTGGCCGTATACTGGGGGGACGGGGACGACTCCCATTAACCCCTGACTATACCGGGGATACGCTTATCACAATGCCTTTCTGGTCTGTGCTGAAGCAGGGCATTCTGGCAGGCAAGTGGCTTGACCTTTATTAGTGAGCCTGGTTACCCCCTCTCGGAACCACAGACTTAGAAATCGCCAGCTCATATACAGTGCATAAAATATATTTATATATAAACCCTTATACACCATTTTAATAAAAAATATCACAAAATTCTTCTAAGTCCCTCGGGAAGAGTGAAAGACGCGCACGTTCATTTTCAGAGCTCCTAGACCTTCCTATAAGAAGTTAGCCAAAAAGTAGCTTCGAAAAACGCTTAGGTTAAGTTTCAGAGTTGCTTCTAATGTACCAAAGCTGGACTTAGACATAATTTCACTCTCACAACATTATGGCTGGTTGGAGACAGTCTGAACCACAAGTACCGGGTCCATGGTTCTGGCCGTATACTGGGGGGACGGGGACGACTCCCATTAACCCCTGACTATACCGGGGATACGCTTATCACAATGCCTTTCTGGTCTGTGCTGAAGCAGGGCATTCTGGCAGGCAAGTGGCTTGACCTTTATTAGTGAGCCTGGTTACCCCCTCTCGGAACCACAGACTTAGAAATCGCCAGCTCATATACAGTGCATAAAATATATTTATATATAAACCCTTATACACCATTTTAATAAAAAATATCACAAAATTCTTCTAAGTCCCTCGGGAAGAGTGAAAGACGCGCACGTTCATTTTCAGAGCTCTTAGACCTTCCTATAAGAAGTTATCCAAAAAGTAGCTTCGAAAAACGCTTAGGTTAAGTTTCAGAGTTGCTTCTAATGTACCAAAGCTGGACTTAGACATAATTTCACTCTCACAACATTATGGCTGGTTGGAGACATTCCGAACCACAAGTACCGGGTCCATGGTTCTAGCCGTATACTGGGGGGACGGGGACGACTCCCATTAACCCCTGACTATACCGGGGATACGCTTATCACAATGCCTTTCTGGTCTGTGCTGAAGCAGGGCATTCTGGCAGGCAAGTGGCTTGACCTTTATTAGTGAGCCTGGTTACCCCCTCTCGGAACCACAGACTTAGAAATCGCCAGCTCATATACAGTGCATAAAATATATTAATATATAAACCCTTATACACCATTTTAATAAAAAATATCACAAAATTCTTCTAAGTCCCTCGGGAAGAGTGAAAGACGCGCACGTTCATTTTCAGAGCTCCTAGACCTTCCTATAAGAAGTTAGCCAAAAAGTAGCTTCGAAAAACGCTTAGGTTAAGTTTCAGAGTTGCTTCTAATGTACCAAAGCTGGACTTTGACATAATTTCACTCTCACAACATTATGGCTGGTTGGAGACAGTCCGAACCACAAGTACCGGGTCCATGGTTCTGGCCGTATACTGGGGGGACGGGGACGACTCCCATTAACCCCTGACTATACCGGGGATACGCTTATCACAATGCCTTTCTGGTCTGTGCTGAAGCAGGGCATTCTGGCAGGCAAGTGGCTTGACCTTTATTAGTGAGCCTGGTTACCCCCTCTCGGAACCACAGACTTAGAAATCGCCAGCTCATATACAGTGCATAAAATATATTTATATATAAACCCTTATACACCATTTTAATAAAAAATATCACAAAATTCTTCCAAGTCCCTCGGGAAGAGTGAAAGACGCGCACGTTCATTTTCAGAGCTCCTAGACCTTCCTATAAGAAGTTAGCCAAAAAGTAGCTTCGAAAAACGCTTAGGTTAAGTTTCAGAGTTGCTTCTAATGTACCAAAGCTGGACTTAGACATAATTTCACTCTCACAACATTATGGCTGGTTGGAGACAGTCTGAACCACAAGTACCGGGTCCATGGTTCTGGCCGTATACTGGGGGGACGGGGACGACTCCCATTAACCCCTGACTATACCGGGGATACGCTTATCACAATGCCTTTCTGGTCTGTGCTGAAGCAGGGCATTCTGGCAGGCAAGTGGCTTGACCTTTATTAGTGAGCCTGGTTACCCCCTCTCGGAACCACAGACTTAGAAATCGCCAGCTCATATACAGTGCATAAAATATATTTATATATAAACCCTTATACACCATTTTAATAAAAAATATCACAAAATTCTTCTAAGTCCCTCGGGAAGAGTGAAAGACGCGCACGTTCATTTTCAGAGCTCTTAGACCTTCCTATAAGAAGTTATCCAAAAAGTAGCTTCAAAAAACGCTTAGGTTAAGTTTCAGAGTTGCTTCTAATGTACCAAAGCTGGACTTAGACATAATTTCACTCTCACAACATTATGGCTGGTTGGAGACATTCCGAACCACAAGTACCGGGTCCATGGTTCTAGCCGTATACTGGGGGGACGGGGACGACTCCCATTAACCCCTGACTATACCGGGGATACGCTTATCACAATGCCTTTCTGGTCTGTGCTGAAGCAGGGCATTCTGGCAGGCAAGTGGCTTGACCTTTATTAGTGAGCCTGGTTACCCCCTCTCGGAACCACAGACTTAGAAATCGCCAGCTCATATACAGTGCATAAAATATATTAATATATAAACCCTTATACACCATTTTAATAAAAAATATCACAAAATTCTTCTAAGTCCCTCGGGAAGAGTGAAAGACGCGCACGTTCATTTTCAGAGCTCCTAGACCTTCCTATAAGAAGTTAGCCAAAAAGTAGCTTCGAAAAACGCGTAGGTTAAGTTTCAGAGTTGCTTCTAATGTACCAAAGCTGGACTTTGACATAATTTCACTCTCACAACATTATGGCTGGTTGGAGACAGTCCGAACCACAAGTACCGGGTCCATGGTTCTGGCCGTATACTGGGGGGACGGGGACGACTCCCATTAACCCCTGACTATACCGGGGATACGCTTATCACAATGCCTTTCTGGTCTGTGCTGAAGCAGGGCATTCTGGCAGGCAAGTGGCTTGACCTTTATTAGTGAGCCTGGTTACCCCCTCTCGGAACCACAGACTTAGAAATCGCCAGCTCATATACAGTGCATAAAATATATTTATATATAAACCCTTATACACCATTTTAATAAAAAATATCACAAAATTCTTCTAAGTCCCTCGGGAAGAGTGAAAGACGAGCACGTTCATTTTCAGAGCTCTTAGACCTTCCTATAAGAAGTTAGCCAAAAAGTAGCTTCGAAAAACGCTTAGGTTAAGTTTCAGAGTTGCTTCTAATGTACCAAAGCTGGACTTTGACATAATTTCACTCTCACAACATTATGGCTGGTTGGAGACAGTCCGAACCACAAGTACCGGGTCCATGGTTCTGGCCGTATACTGGGGGGACGGGGACGACTCCCATTAACCCCTGACTATACCGGGGATACGCTTATCACAATGCCTTTCTGGTCTGTGCTGAAGCAGGGCATTCTGGCAGGCAAGTGGCTTGACCTTTATTAGTGAGCCTGGTTACCCCCTCTCGGAACCACAGACTTAGAAATCGCCAGCTCATATACAGTGCATAAAATATATTTATATATAAACCCTTATACACCATTTTAATAAAAAATATCACAAAATTCTTCTAAGTCCCTCGGGAAGAGTGAAAGACGCGCACGTTCATTTTCAGAGCTCCTAGACCTTCCTATAAGAAGTTAGCCAAAAAGTAGCTTCGAAAAACGCTTAGGTTAATTTTCAGAGTTGCTTCTAATGTACCAAAGCTGGACTTAGACATAATTTCACTCTCACAACATTATGGCTGGTTGGAGACAGTCTGAACCACAAGTACCGGGTCCATGGTTCTGGCCGTATACTGGGGGGACGGGGACGACTCCCATTAACCCCTGACTATACCGGGGATACGCTTATCACAATGCCTTTCTGGTCTGTGCTGAAGCAGGGCATTCTGGCAGGCAAGTGGCTTGACCTTTATTAGTGAGCCTGGTTACCCCCTCTCGGAACCACAGACTTAGAAAACGCCAGCTCATATACAGTGCATAAAATATATTTATATATAAACCCTTATACACCATTTTAATAAAAAATATCACAAAATTCTTCTAAGTCCCTCGGGAAGAGTGAAAGACGCGCACGTTCATTTTCAGAGCTCTTAGAACTTCCTATAAGAAGTTATCCAAAAAGTAGCTTCGAAAAACGCTTAGGTTAAGTTTCAGAGTTGCTTCTAATGTACCAAAGCTGGACTTTGACATAATTTCACTCTCACAACATTATGGCTGGTTGGAGACAGTCCGAACCACAAGTACCGGGTCCATGGTTCTGGCCGTATACTGGGGGGACGGGGACGACTCCCATTAACCCCTGACTATACCGGGGATACGCTTATCACAATGCCTTTCTGGTCTGTGCTGAAGCAGGGCATTCTGGCAGGCAAGTGGCTTGACCTTTATTAGTGAGCCTGGTTACCCCCTCTTGGAACCACAGACTTAGAAATCGCCAGCTCATATACAGTGCATAAAATATATTTATATATATACCCTTATACACCATTTTAATAAAAAATATCACAAAATTCTTCTAAGTCCCTCGGGATGAGTGAAAGACGCGCACGTTCATTTTCAGAGCTCCTAGACCTTCCTATAAGAAGTTAGCCAAAAAGTAGCTTCGAAAAACGCTTAGGTTAAGTTTCAGAGTTGCTTCTAATGTACCAAAGCTGGACTTTGACATAATTTCACTCTCACAACATTATGGCTGGTTGGAGACAGTCCGAACCACAAGTACCGGGTCCATGGTTCTGGCCGTATACTGGGGGGACGGGGACGACTCCCATTAACCCCTGACTATACCGGGGATACGCTTATCACAATGCCTTTCTGGTCTGTGCGAAAGCAGGGCATTCTGGCAGGCAAGTGGCTTGACCTTTATTAGTGAGCCTGGTTACCCCCTCTCGGAACCACAGACTTAGAAATCGCCAGCTCATATACAGTGCATAAAAAATATATTTATATATAAACCCTTATACACCATTTTAATAAAAAATATCACAAAATTCTTCTAAGTCCCTCGGGAAGAGTGAAAGACGCGCACGTTCATTTTCAGAGCTCCTAGACCTTCCTATAAGAAGTTAGCCAAAAAGTAGCTTCGAAAAACGCTTAGGTTAAGTTTCAGAGTTGCTTCTAATGTACCAAAGCTGGACTTAGACATAATTTCACTCTCACAACATTATGGCTGGTTGGAGACAGTCTGAACCACAAGTACCGGGTCCATGGTTCTGGCCGTATACTGGGGGGACGGGGACGACTCCCATTAACCCCTGACTATACCGGGGATACGCTTATCACAATGCCTTTCTGGTCTGTGCTGAAGCAGGGCATTCTGGCAGGCAAGTGGCTTGACCTTTATTAGTGAGCCTGGTTACCCCCTCTCGGAACCACAGACTTAGAAATCGCCAGCTCATATACAGTGCATAAAATATATTTATATATAAACCCTTATACACCATTTTAATAAAAAATATCACAAAATTCTTCTAAGTCCCTCGGGAAGAGTGAAAGACGCGCACGTTCATTTTCAGAGCTCCTAGACCTTCCTATAAGAAGTTAGCCAAAAAGTAGCTTCGAAAAACGCTTAGGTTAAGTTTCAGAGTTGCTTCTAATGTACCAAAGCTGGACTTTGACATAATTTCACTCTCACAACATTATGGCTGGTTGGAGACAGTCCGAACCACAAGTACCGGGTCCATGGTTCTGGCCGTATACTGGGGGGACGGGGACGACTCCCATTAACCCCTGACTATACCGGGGATACGCTTATCACAATGCCTTTCTGGTCTGTGCTGAAGCAGGGCATTCTGGCAGGCAAGTGGCTTGACCTTTATTAGTGAGCCTGGTTACCCCCTCTCGGAACCACAGACTTAGAAATCGCCAGCTCATATACAGTGCATAAAATATATTTATATATAAACCCTTATACACCATTTTAATAAAAAATATCACAAAATTCTTCCAAGTCCCTCGGGAAGAGTGAAAGACGCGCACGTTCATTTTCAGAGCTCCTAGACCTTCCTATAAGAAGTTAGCCAAAAAGTAGCTTCGAAAAACGCTTAGGTTAAGTTTCAGAGTTGCTTCTAATGTACCAAAGCTGGACTTAGACATAATTTCACTCTCACAACATTATGGCTGGTTGGAGACAGTCTGAACCACAAGTACCGGGTCCATGGTTCTGGCCGTATACTGGGGGGACGGGGACGACTCCCATTAACCCCTGACTATACCGGGGATACGCTTATCACAATGCCTTTCTGGTCTGTGCTGAAGCAGGGCATTCTGGCAGGCAAGTGGCTTGACCTTTATTAGTGAGCCTGGTTACCCCCTCTCGGAACCACAGACTTAGAAATCGCCAGCTCATATACAGTGCATAAAATATATTTATATATAAACCCTTATACACCATTTTAATAAAAAATATCACAAAATTCTTCTAAGTCCCTCGGGAAGAGTGAAAGACGCGCACGTTCATTTTCAGAGCTCTTAGACCTTCCTATAAGAAGTTATCCAAAAAGTAGCTTCAAAAAACGCTTAGGTTAAGTTTCAGAGTTGCTTCTAATGTACCAAAGCTGGACTTAGACATAATTTCACTCTCACAACATTATGGCTGGTTGGAGACATTCCGAACCACAAGTACCGGGTCCATGGTTCTAGCCGTATACTGGGGGGACGGGGACGACTCCCATTAACCCCTGACTATACCGGGGATACGCTTATCACAATGCCTTTCTGGTCTGTGCTGAAGCAGGGCATTCTGGCAGGCAAGTGGCTTGACCTTTATTAGTGAGCCTGGTTACCCCCTCTCGGAACCACAGACTTAGAAATCGCCAGCTCATATACAGTGCATAAAATATATTAATATATAAACCCTTATACACCATTTTAATAAAAAATATCACAAAATTCTTCTAAGTCCCTCGGGAAGAGTGAAAGACGCGCACGTTCATTTTCAGAGCTCCTAGACCTTCCTATAAGAAGTTAGCCAAAAAGTAGCTTCGAAAAACGCTTAGGTTAAGTTTCAGAGTTGCTTCTAATGTACCAAAGCTGGACTTTGACATAATTTCACTCTCACAACATTATGGCTGGTTGGAGACAGTCCGAACCACAAGTACCGGGTCCATGGTTCTGGCCGTATACTGGGGGGACGGGGACGACTCCCATTAACCCCTGACTATACCGGGGATACGCTTATCACAATGCCTTTCTGGTCTGTGCTGAAGCAGGGCATTCTGGCAGGCAAGTGGCTTGACCTTTATTAGTGAGCCTGGTTACCCCCTCTCGGAACCACAGACTTAGAAATCGCCAGCTCATATACAGTGCATAAAATATATTTATATATAAACCCTTATACACCATTTTAATAAAAAATATCACAAAATTCTTCTAAGTCCCTCGGGAAGAGTGAAAGACGAGCACGTTCATTTTCAGAGCTCTTAGACCTTCCTATAAGAAGTTAGCCAAAAAGTAGCTTCGAAAAACGCTTAGGTTAAGTTTCAGAGTTGCTTCTAATGTACCAAAGCTGGACTTTGACATAATTTCACTCTCACAACATTATGGCTGGTTGGAGACAGTCCGAACCACAAGTACCGGGTCCATGGTTCTGGCCGTATACTGGGGGGACGGGGACGACTCCCATTAACCCCTGACTATACCGGGGATACGCTTATCACAATGCCTTTCTGGTCTGTGCTGAAGCAGGGCATTCTGGCAGGCAAGTGGCTTGACCTTTATTAGTGAGCCTGGTTACCCCCTCTCGGAACCACAGACTTAGAAATCGCCAGCTCATATACAGTGCATAAAATATATTTATATATAAACCCTTATACACCATTTTAATAAAAAATATCACAAAATTCTTCTAAGTCCCTCGGGAAGAGTGAAAGACGCGCACGTTCATTTTCAGAGCTCCTAGACCTTCCTATAAGAAGTTAGCCAAAAAGTAGCTTCGAAAAACGCTTAGGTTAATTTTCAGAGTTGCTTCTAATGTACCAAAGCTGGACTTAGACATAATTTCACTCTCACAACATTATGGCTGGTTGGAGACAGTCTGAACCACAAGTACCGGGTCCATGGTTCTGGCCGTATACTGGGGGGACGGGGACGACTCCCATTAACCCCTGACTATACCGGGGATACGCTTATCACAATGCCTTTCTGGTCTGTGCTGAAGCAGGGCATTCTGGCAGGCAAGTGGCTTGACCTTTATTAGTGAGCCTGGTTACCCCCTCTCGGAACCACAGACTTAGAAAACGCCAGCTCATATACAGTGCATAAAATATATTTATATATAAACCCTTATACACCATTTTAATAAAAAATATCACAAAATTCTTCTAAGTCCCTCGGGAAGAGTGAAAGACGCGCACGTTCATTTTCAGAGCTCTTAGAACTTCCTATAAGAAGTTATCCAAAAAGTAGCTTCGAAAAACGCTTAGGTTAAGTTTCAGAGTTGCTTCTAATGTACCAAAGCTGGACTTTGACATAATTTCACTCTCACAACATTATGGCTGGTTGGAGACAGTCCGAACCACAAGTACCGGGTCCATGGTTCTGGCCGTATACTGGGGGGACGGGGACGACTCCCATTAACCCCTGACTATACCGGGGATACGCTTATCACAATGCCTTTCTGGTCTGTGCTGAAGCAGGGCATTCTGGCAGGCAAGTGGCTTGACCTTTATTAGTGAGCCTGGTTACCCCCTCTTGGAACCACAGACTTAGAAATCGCCAGCTCATATACAGTGCATAAAATATATTTATATATATACCCTTATACACCATTTTAATAAAAAATATCACAAAATTCTTCTAAGTCCCTCGGGAAGAGTGAAAGACGCGCACGTTCATTTTCAGAGCTCCTAGACCTTCCTATAAGAAGTTAGCCAAAAAGTAGCTTCGAAAAACGCTTAGGTTAAGTTTCAGAGTTGCTTCTAATGTACCAAAGCTGGACTTTGACATAATTTCACTCTCACAACATTATGGCTGGTTGGAGACAGTCCGAACCACAAGTACCGGGTCCATGGTTCTGGCCGTATACTGGGGGGACGGGGACGACTCCCATTAACCCCTGACTATACCGGGGATACGCTTATCACAATGCCTTTCTGGTCTGTGCGAAAGCAGGGCATTCTGGCAGGCAAGTGGCTTGACCTTTATTAGTGAGCCTGGTTACCCCCTCTCGGAACCACAGACTTAGAAATCGCCAGCTCATATACAGTGCATAAAAAATATATTTATATATAAACCCTTATACACCATTTTAATAAAAAATATCACAAAATTCTTCTAAGTCCCTCGGGAAGAGTGAAAGACGCGCACGTTCATTTTCAGAGCTCCTAGACCTTCCTATAAGAAGTTAGCCAAAAAGTAGCTTCGAAAAACGCTTAGGTTAAGTTTCAGAGTTGCTTCTAATGTACCAAAGCTGGACTTAGACATAATTTCACTCTCACAACATTATGGCTGGTTGGAGACAGTCTGAACCACAAGTACCGGGTCCATGGTTCTGGCCGTATACTGGGGGGACGGGGACGACTCCCATTAACCCCTGACTATACCGGGGATACGCTTATCACAATGCCTTTCTGGTCTGTGCTGAAGCAGGGCATTCTGGCAGGCAAGTGGCTTGACCTTTATTAGTGAGCCTGGTTACCCCCTCTCGGAACCACAGACTTAGAAATCGCCAGCTCATATACAGTGCATAAAATATATTTATATATAAACCCTTATACACCATTTTAATAAAAAATATCACAAAATTCTTCTAAGTCCCTCGGGAAGAGTGAAAGACGCGCACGTTCATTTTCAGAGCTCCTAGACCTTCCTATAAGAAGTTAGCCAAAAAGTAGCTTAGGTTAAGTTTCAGAGTTGCTTCTAATGTACCAAAGCTGGACTTTGACATAATTTCACTCTCACAACATTATGGCTGGTTGGAGACAGTCCGAACCACAAGTACCGGGTCCATGGTTCTGGCCGTATACTGGGGGGACGGGGACGACTCCCATTAACCCCTGACTATACCGGGGATACGCTTATCACAATGCCTTTCTGGTCTGTGCTGAAGCAGGGCATTCTGGCAGGCAAGTGGCTTGACCTTTATTAGTGAGCCTGGTTACCCCCTCTTGGAACCACAGACTTAGAAATCGCCAGCTCATATACAGTGCATAAAATATATTTATATATATACCCTTATACACCATTTTAATAAAAAATATCACAAAATTCTTCTAAGTCCCTCGGGAATAGTGAAAGACGCGCACGTTCATTTTCAGAGCTCCTAGACCTTCCTATAAGAAGTTAGCCAAAAAGTAGCTTCGAAAAACGCTTAGGTTAAGTTTCAGAGTTGCTTCTAATGTACCAAAGCTGGACTTTGACATAATTTCACTCTCACAACATTATGGCTGGTTGGAGACAGTCCGAACCACAAGTACCGGGTCCATGGTTCTGGCCGTATACTGGGGGGACGGGGACGACTCCCATTAACCCCTGACTATACCGTTGATACGCTTATCACAATGCCTTTCTGGTCTGTGCTGAAGCAGGGCATTCTGGCAGGCAAGTGGCTTGACCTTTATTAGTGAGCCTGGTTACCCCCTCTCGGAACCACAGACTTAGAAATCGCCAGCTCATATACAGTGCATAAAATATATTTATATATAAACCCTTATACACCATTTTAATAAAAAATATCACAAAATTCTTCTAAGTCCCTCGGGAAGAGTGAAAGACGCGCACGTTCATTTTCAGAGCTCCTAGACCTTCCTATAAGAAGTTAGCCAAAAAGTAGCTTCGAAAAACGCTTAGGTTAAGTTTCAGAGTTGCTTCTAATGTACCAAAGCTGGACTTAGACATAATTTCACTCTCACAACATTATGGCTGGTTGGAGACAGTCCGAACCACAAGTACCGGGTCCATGGTTCTGGCCGTATACTGGGGGGACGGGGACGACTCCCATTAACCCCTGACTATACCGGGGATACGCTTATCACAATGCCTTTCTGGTCTGTGCTGAAGCAGGGCATTCTGGCAGGCAAGTGGCTTGACCTTTATTAGTGAGCCTGGTTACCCCCTCTCGGAACCACAGACTTAGAAATCGCCAGCTCATATACAGTGCATAAAATATATTTATATATAAACCCTTATACACCATTTTAATAAAAAATATCACAAAATTCTTCTAAGTCCCCCGGGAAGAGTGAAAGACGCGCACGTTCATTTTCAGAGCTCCCAGACCTTCCTATAAGAAGTTGGCCAAAAAGTAGCTTCGAAAAACGCTTAGGTTAAGTTTCAGAGTTGCTTCTAATGTACCAAAGCTGGACTTAGACATAATTTCACTCTCACAACATTATGGCTGGTTGGAGACATTCCGAACCACAAGTACCGGGTCCATGGTTCTAGCCGTATACTGGGGGGACGGGGACGACTCCAAATTAACCCCTGACTATACCGGGGATACGCTTATCACAATGCCTTTCTGGTCTGTGCTGAAGCTGGGCATTCTGGCAGGCAAGTGGCTTGACCTTTATTAGTGAGCCTGGTTACCCCCTCTCGGAACCACAGACTTAGAAATCGCCAGCTCATATACAGTGCATAAAATATATTTATATATAAACCCTTATACACCATTTTAATAAAAAATATCACAAAATTCTTCTAAGTCCCTCGGGAAGAGTGAAAGACGCGCACGTTCATTTTCAGAGCTCCTAGACCTTCCTATAAGAAGTTAGCCAAAAAGTAGCTTCGAAAAACGCTTAGGTTAAGTTTCAGAGTTGCTTCTAATGTACCAAAGCTGGACTTAGACATAATTTCACTCTCACAACATTATGGCTGGTTGGAGACAGTTCGAACCACAAGTACCGGGTCCATGGTTCTGGCCGTATACTGGGGGGACGGGGACGACTCCCATTAACCCCTGACTATACCGGGAATACGCTTATCACAATGCCTTTCTGGTCTGTGCTGAAGCAGGGCATTCTGGCAGGCAAGTGGCTTGACCTTTATTAGTGAGCCTGGTTACCCCCTCTCGGAACCACAGACTTAGAAATCGCCAGCTCATATACAGTGCATAAAATATATTTATATATAAACCCTTATACACCATTTTAATAAAAAATATCACAAAATTCTTCTAAGTCCCTCGGGAAGAGTGAAAGACGCGCACGTTCATTTTCAGAGCTCCTAGACCTTCCTATAAGAAGTTAGCCAAAAAGTAGCTTCGAAAAACGCTTAGGTTAAGTTTCAGAGTTGCTTCTAATGTACCAAAGCTGGACTTAGACATAATTTCACTCTCACAACATTATGGCTGGTTGGAGACAGTCCGAACCACAAGTACCGGGTCCATGGTTCTGGCCGTATACTGGGGGGACGGGGACGACTCCCATTAACCCCTGACTATACCGGGAATACGCTTATCACAATGCCTTTCTGGTCTGTGCTGAAGCAGGGCATTCTGGCAGGCAAGTGGCTTGACCTTTATTAGTGAGCCTGGTTACCCCCTCTCGGAACCACAGACTTAGAAATCGCCAGCTCATATACAGTGCATAAAATATATTTATATATAAACCCTTATACACCATTTTAATAAAAAATATCACAAAATTCTTCTAAGTCCCTTGGGAAGAGTGAAAGACGCGCACGTTCATTTTCAGAGCTCCTAGACCTTCCTATAAGAAGTTAGCCAAAAAGTAGCTTCGAAAAACGCTTAGGTTAAGTTTCAGAGTTGCTTCTAATGTACCAAAGCTGGACTTAGACATAATTTCACTCTCACAACATTATGGCTGGTTGGAGACAGTCCGAACCACAAGTACCGGGTCCATGGTTCTGGCCGTATACTGGGGGGACGGGGACGACTCCCATTAACCCCTGACTATACCGGGAATACGCTTATCACAATGCCTTTCTGGTCTGTGCTGAAGCAGGGCATTCTGGCAGGCAAGTGGCTTGACCTTTATTAGTGAGCCTGGTTACCCCCTCTCGGAACCACAGACTTAGAAATCGCCAGCTCATATACAGTGCATAAAATATATTTATATATAAACCCTTATACACCATTTTAATAAAAAATATCACAAAATTCTTCTAATTCCCTCGGGAAGAGTGAAAGACGCGCACGTTCATTTTCAGAGCTCCTAGACCTTCCTATAAGAAGTTAGCCAAAAAGTAGCTTCGAAAAACGCTTAGGTTAAGTTTCAGAGTTGCTTCTAATGTACCAAAGCTGGACTTAGACATAATTTCACTCTCACAACATTATGGCTGGTTGGAGACAGTCCGAACCACAAGTACCGGGTCCATGGTTCTGGCCGTATACTGGGGGGACGGGGACGACTCCCATTAACCCCTGACTATACCGGGGATACGCTTATCACAATGCCTTTCTGGTCTGTGCTGAAGCAGGGCATTCTGGCAGGCAAGTGGCTTGACCTTTATTAGTGAGCCTGGTTACCCCCTCTCGGAACCTCAGACTTAGAAATCGCCAGCTCATATACAGTGCATAAAATATATTTATATATAAACCCTTATACACCATTTTAATAAAAAATATCACAAAATTCTTCTAAGTCCCTCCGGAAGAGTGAAAGACGCGCACGTTCATTTTCAGAGCTCCCAGACCTTCCTATAAGAAGTTGGCCAAAAAGTAGCTTCGAAAAACGCTTAGGTTAAGTTTCAGAGTTGCTTCTAATGTACCAAAGCTGGACTTAGACATAATTTCACTCTCACAACATTATGGCTGGTTGGAGACATTCCGAACCACAAGTACCGGGTCCATGGTTCTAGCCGTATACTGGGGGGACGGGGACGACTCCAAATTAACCCCTGACTATACCGGGGATACGCTTATCACAATGCCTTTCTGGTCTGTGCTGAAGCAGGGCATTCTGGCAGGCAAGTGGCTTGACCTTTATTAGTGAGCCTGGTTACCCCCTCTCGGAACCACAGACTTAGAAATCGCCAGCTCATATACAGTGCATAAAATATATTTATATATAAACCCTTATTCACCATTTTAATAAAAAATATCACAAAATTCTTCTAAGTCCCTCGGGAAGAGTGAAAGACGCGCACGTTCATTTTCAGAGCTCCTAGACCTTCCTATAAGAAGTTAGCCAAAAAGTAGCTTCGAAAAACGCTTAGGTTAAGTTTCAGAGTTGCTTCTAATGTACCAAAGCTGGACTTAGACATAATTTCACTCTCACAACATTATGGCTGGTTGGAGACAGTCCGAACCACAAGTACCGGGTCCATGGTTCTGGCCGTATACTGGGGGGACGGGGACGACTCCCATTAACCCCTGACTATACCGGGAATACGCTTATCACAATGCCTTTCTGGTCTGTGCTGAAGCAGGGCATTCTGGCAGGCAAGTGGCTTGACCTTTATTAGTGAGCCTGGTTACCCCCTCTCGGAACCTCAGACTTAGAAATCGCCAGCTCATATACAGTGCATAAAATATATTTATATATAAACCCTTATACACCATTTTAATAAAAAATATCACAAAATTCTTCTAAGTCCCTCCGGAAGAGTGAAAGACGCGCACGTTCATTTTCAGAGCTCCCAGACCTTCCTATAAGAAGTTGGCCAAAAAGTAGCTTCGAAAAACGCTTAGGTTAAGTTTCAGAGTTGCTTCTAATGTACCAAAGCTGGACTTAGACATAATTTCACTCTCACAACATTATGGCTGGTTGGAGACATTCCGAACCACAAGTACCGGGTCCATGGTTCTAGCCGTATACTGGGGGGACGGGGACGACTCCAAATTAACCCCTGACTATACCGGGGATACGCTTATCACAATGCCTTTCTGGTCTGTGCTGAAGCAGGGCATTCTGGCAGGCAAGTGGCTTGACCTTTATTAGTGAGCCTGGTTACCCCCTCTCGGAACCACAGACTTAGAAATCGCCAGCTCATATACAGTGCATAAAATATATTTATATATAAACCCTTATACACCATTTTAATAAAAAATATCACAAAATTCTTCTAAGTCCCTCGGGAAGAGTGAAAGACGCGCACGTTCATTTTCAGAGCTCCTAGACCTTCCTATAAGAAGTTAGCCAAAAAGTAGCTTCGAAAAACGCTTAGGTTAAGTTTCAGAGTTGCTTCTAATGTACCAAAGCTGGACTTAGACATAATTTCACTCTCACAACATTATGGCTGGTTGGAGACAGTCCGAACCACAAGTACCGGGTCCATGGTTCTGGCCGTATACTGGGGGGACGGGGACGACTCCCATTAACCCCTGACTATACCGGGAATACGCTTATCACAATGCCTTTCTGGTCTGTGCTGAAGCAGGGCATTCTGGCAGGCAAGTGGCTTGACCTTTATTAGTGAGCCTGGTTACCCCCTCTCGGAACCACAGACTTAGAAATCGCCAGCTCATATACAGTGCATAAAATATATTTATATATAAACCCTTATACACCATTTTAATAAAAAATATCACAAAATTCTTCTAAGTCCCTTGGGAAGAGTGAAAGACGCGCACGTTCATTTTCAGAGCTCCTAGACCTTCCTATAAGAAGTTAGCCAAAAAGTAGCTTCGAAAAACGCTTAGGTTAAGTTTCAGAGTTGCTTCTAATGTACCAAAGCTGGACTTAGACATAATTTCACTCTCACAACATTATGGCTGGTTGGAGACAGTCCGAACCACAAGTACCGGGTCCATGGTTCTGGCCGTATACTGGGGGGACGGGGACGACTCCCATTAACCCCTGACTATACCGGGAATACGCTTATCACAATGCCTTTCTGGTCTGTGCTGAAGCAGAGCATTCTGGCAGGCAAGTGGCTTGACCTTTATTAGTGAGCCTGGTTACCCCCTCTCGGAACCACAGACTTAGAAATCGCCAGCTCATATACAGTGCATAAAATATATTTATATATAAACCCTTATACACCATTTTAATAAAAAATATCACAAAATTCTTCTAAGTCCCTCGGGAAGAGTGAAAGACGCGCACGTTCATTTTCAGAGCTCCTAGACCTTCCTATAAGAAGTTAGCCAAAAAGTAGCTTCGAAAAACGCTTAGGTTAAGTTTCAGAGTTGCTTCTAATGTACCAAAGCTGGACTTAGACATAATTTCACTCTCACAACATTATGGCTGGTTGGAGACAGTCCGAACCACAAGTACCGGGTCCATGGTTCTGGCCGTATACTGGGGGGACGGGGACGACTCCCATTAACCCCTGACTATACCGGGGATACGCTTATCACAATGCCTTTCTGGTCTGTGCTGAAGCAGGGCATTCTGGCAGGCAAGTGGCTTGACCTTTATTAGTGAGCCTGGTTACCCCCTCTCGGAACCTCAGACTTAGAAATCGCCAGCTCATATACAGTGCATAAAATATATTTATATATAAACCCTTATACACCATTTTAATAAAAAATATCACAAAATTCTTCTAAGTCCCTCCGGAAGAGTGAAAGACGCGCACGTTCATTTTCAGAGCTCTTAGACCTTCCTATAAGAAGTTATCCAAAAAGTAGCTTCGAAAAACGCTTAGGTTAAGTTTCAGAGTTGCTTCTAATGTACCAAAGCTGGACTTAGACATAATTTCACTCTCACAACATTATGGCTGGTTGGAGACATTCCGAACCACAAGTACCGGGTCCATGGTTCTAGCCGTATACTGGGGGGACGGGGACGACTCCCATTAACCCCTGACTATACCGGGGATACGCTTATCACAATGCCTTTCTGGTCTGTGCTGAAGCAGGGCATTCTGGCAGGCAAGTGGCTTGACCTTTATTAGTGAGCCTGGTTACCCCCTCTCGGAACCTCAGACTTAGAAATCGCCAGCTCATATACAGTGCATAAAATATATTTATATATATACCCTTATACACCATTTTAATAAAAAATATCACAAAATTCTTCTAAGTCCCTCGGGAAGAGTGAAAGACGCGCACGTTCATTTTCAGAGCTCCTAGACCTTCTTATAAGAAGTTAGCCAAAAAGTAGCTTCGAAAAACGCTTAGGTTAAGTTTCAGAGTTGCTTCTAATGTACCAAAGCTGGGAAGAAAGTACTTTTTCTCCCTTCCTGTTAATGCCACAGACTTCCCCTTTACAGTGCACACTTTGTCTAATCCTCCCCGCTTCAGCCCAGAAATATTGAGCTTCAGATGTGTTGTTAACGTTGAGTAAAATAGTTGCTCGCAGCTTTTCTAGGAACACATTCTGAAATCGCGTATATCTTTGCTTCTACACATAGCAATGTATTGTGCTTTGCTTTACACACTATTCTACCGTCAAGAGGAGAGAATTCATCAAGTTTAATAAGCACAAACACTGTATAAGTCGAATTTCAGCATTTTTGTGTGACCGGGAAAACCACAGTCACAAGCCGAGCTGCAGTTCCATAGAAATTTCAGTTTTACCGCTGAACTAGAAATGGGTAGAAAGTACTTTTTCTCCCTTCCTGTTAATGCCACAGACTTCCCCTTTATAGTGCACACTTTGTCTAATCCTCCCCGCTTCAGCCCAGAAATATTAAGCTTCAGATGTGTTGTTAACGTTGAGTAAAAAAGTTGCTCGCAGCTGTTCTAGGAACACATTCTGAAATCGCGTATATCTTTGCTTCTACACATAGCAATGTATTGTGCTTTGCTTTACACACTATTCTACCGTCAAGAGGAGAGAATTCATCAAGTTTAATAAGCACAAACACTGTATAAGTCGAATTTCAGCATTTTTGTGTGACCGGGAAAACCACAGTCACAAGCCGAGCTGCAGTTCCATAGAAATTTCAGTTTTACCGCTGAACTAAAAATGGGTAGAAAGTACAGTACTTTTTCTCCCTTCCTGTTAATGCCACAGACTTCCCCTTTACAGTGCACACTTTGTCTAATCCTCCCCGCTTCAGCCCAGAAATATTGAGCTTCAGATGTGTTGTTAACGTTGAGTAAAAAAGTTGCTCGCAGCTGTTCTAGGAACACATTCTGAAATCGCGTATATCTTTGCTTCTACACATAGCAATGTATTGTGCTCTGCTTTACACACTATTCTACCGTCAAGAGGAGAGAATTCATCAAGTTTAATAAGCACAAACACTGTATAAGTCGAATTTCAGCATTTTTGTGTGACCGGGAAAACCACAGTCACAAGACGAGCTGCAGTTCCATAGAATTTTCAGTTTTACCGCTGAACTAAAAATGGGTAGAAAGTACTTTTTCTCCCTTCCTGTTAATGCCACAGACTTCCCCTTTACAGTGCACACTTTGTCTAATCCTCCCCGTTTCAGCCCAGAAATATTGAGCTTCAGATGTGTTGTTAACGTTGAGTAAAAAAGTTGCTCGCAGCTGTTCTAGGAACACATTCTGAAATCGCGTATATCTTTGCTTCTACACATAGCAATGTATTGTGCTTTGCTTTACACACTATTCTACCGTCAAGAGGAGAGAATTCATCAAGTTTAATAAGCACAAACACTGTATAAGTCGAATTTCAGCATTTTTGTGTGACCGGGAAAACCACAGTCACAAGCCGAGCTGCAGTTCCATAGAAATTTCAGTTTTACCGCTGAACTAAAAATGGGTAGAAAGTACTTTTTCTCCCTTCCTGTTAATGCCACAGACTTCCCCTTTACAGTGCACACTTTGTCTAATCCTCCCCGCTTCAGCCCAGAAATATTGAGCTTCAGATGTGTTGTTAACGTTGAGTAAAAAAGTTGCTCGCAGCTGTTCTAGGAACACATTCTGAAATCGCGTATATCTTTGCTTCTACACATAGCAATGTATTGTGCTTTGCTTTACACACTATTCTACCGTCAAGAGGAGAGAATTCATCAAGTTTAATAAGCACAAACACTGTATAAGTCGAATTTCAGCATTTTTGTGTGACCGGGAAAACCACAGTCACAAGCCGAGCTGCAGTTCCATAGAAATTTCAGTTTTACCGCTGAACTAAAAATGGGTAGAAAGTACTTTTTCTCCCTTCCTGTTAATGCCACAGACTTCCCCTTTACAGTGCACACTTTGTCTAATCCTCCCCGCTTCAGCCCAGAAATATTGAGCTTCAGATGTGTTGTTAACGTTGAGTAAAAAAGTTGCTCGCAGCTGTTCTAGGAACACATTCTGAAATCGCGTATATCTTTGCTTCTACACATAGCAATGTATTGTGCTTTGCTTTACACACTATTCTACCGTCAAGAGGAGAGAATTCATCAAGTTTAATAAGCACAAACACTGTATACGTCGAATTTCAGCATTTTTGTGTGACCGGGAAAACCACAGTCACAAGCCGAGCTGCAGTTCCATAGAAATTTCAGTTTTACCGCTGAAATAAAAATGGGTAGAAAGTACTTTTTCTCCCTTCCTGTTAATGCCACAGACT
Source organism: Ascaphus truei (assembly GCF_040206685.1). NCBI lineage: Eukaryota > Metazoa > Chordata > Amphibia > Anura > Ascaphidae > Ascaphus > Ascaphus truei. The sequence goes on from NW_027454355.1 coordinate 805,103, forward strand.
TCCCCTTTACAGTGCACACTTTGTCTAATCCTCGCCGCTTCAGACCAGAAATATTGAGCTTCAGATGTGTTGTTAACGTTGAGTAAAAAAGTTGCTCGCAGCTGTTCTAGGAACACATTCTGAAATCGCGTATATCTTTGCTTCTACACATAGCAATGTATTGTGCTTTGCTTTACACACTATTCTACCGTCAAGAGGAGAGAATTCATCAAGTTTAATAAGCACAAACACTGTATAAGTCGAATTTCAGCATTTTTGTGTGACCGGGAAAACCACAGTCACAAGCCGAGCTGCAGTTCCATAGAAATTTCAGTTTTACCGCTGAACTAAAAATGGGTAGAAAGTACTTTTTCTCCCTTCCTGTTAATGCCACAGACTTCCCCTTTACAGTGCACACTTTGTCTAATCCTCCCCGCTTCAGCCCAGAATTATTGAGCTTCAGATGTGTTGTTAACGTTGAGTAAAAAAGTTGCTCGCAGCTGTTCTAGGAACACATTCTGAAATCGCGTATATCTTTGCTTCTACACATAGCAATGTATTGTGCTTTGCTTTACACACTATTCTACCGTCAAGAGGAGAGAATTCATCAAGGTTAATAAGCACAAACACTGTATAAGTCGAATTTCAGCATTTTTGTGTGACCGGGAAAACCACAGTCACAAGCCGAGCTGCAGTTCCATAGAAATTTCAGTTTTACCGCTGAACTAGAAATGGGTAGAAAGTACTTTTTCTCCCTTCCTGTTAATGCCACAGACTTCCCCTTTACAGTGCACACTTTGTCTAATCCTCCCCGCTTCAGCCCAGAAATATTGAGCTTCAGATGTGTTGTTAACGTTGAGTAAAAAAGTTGCTCGCAGCTGTTCTAGGAACACATTCTGAAATCGCGTATATCTTTGCTTCTACACATAGCAATGTATTGTGCTTTGCTTTACACACTATTCTACCGTCAAGAGGAGAGAATTCATCAAGTTTAATAAGCACAAACACTGTATAAGTCGAATTTCAGCATTTTTGTGTGACCGGGAAAACCACAGTCACAAGCCGAGCTGCAGTTCCATAGAAATTTCAGTTTTACCGCTGAACTAAAAATGGGTAGAAAGTACTTTTTCTCCCTTCCTGTTAATGCCACAGACTTCCCCTTTACAGTGCACACTTTGTCTAATCCTCGCCGCTTCAGACCAGAAATATTGAGCTTCAGATGTGTTGTTAACGTTGAGTAAAAAAGTTGCTCGCAGCTGTTCTAGGAACACATTCTGAAATCGCGTATATCTTTGCTTCTACACATAGCAATGTATTGTGCTTTGCTTTACACACTATTCTACCGTCAAGAGGAGAGAATTCATCAAGTTTAATAAGCACAAACACTGTATAAGTCGAATTTCAGCATTTTTGTGTGACCGGGAAAACCACAGTCACAAGCCGAGCTGCAGTTCCATAGAAATTTCAGTTTTACCGCTGAACTAAAAATGGGTAGAAAGTACTTTTTCTCCCTTCCTGTTAATGCCACAGACTTCCCCTTTACAGTGCACACTTTGTCTAATCCTCCCCGCTTCAGCCCAGAAATATTGAGCTTCAGATGTGTTGTTAACGTTGAGTAAAAAAGTTGCTCGCAGCTGTTCTAGGAACACATTCTGAAATCGCGTATATCTTTGCTTCTACACATAGCAATGTATTGTGCTTTGCTTTACACACTATTCTACCGTCAAGAGGAGAGAATTCATCAAGTTTAATAAGCACAAACACTGTATAAGTCGAATTTCAGCATTTTTGTGTGACCGGGAAAACCACAGTCACAAGCCGAGCTGCAGTTCCATAGAAATTTCAGTTTTACCGCTGAACTAAAAATGGGTAGAAAGTACTTTTTCTCCCTTCCTGTTAATGCCACAGACTTCCCCTTTACAGTGCACACTTTGTCTAATCCTCCCCGCTTCAGCCCAGAATTATTGAGCTTCAGATGTGTTGTTAACGTTGAGTAAAAAAGTTGCTCGCAGCTGTTCTAGGAACACATTCTGAAATCGCGTATATCTTTGCTTCTACACATAGCAATGTATTGTGCTTTGCTTTACACACTATTCTACCGTCAAGAGGAGAGAATTCATCAAGGTTAATAAGCACAAACACTGTATAAGTCGAATTTCAGCATTTTTGTGTGACCGGGAAAACCACAGTCACAAGCCGAGCTGCAGTTCCATAGAAATTTCAGTTTTACCGCTGAACTAGAAATGGGTAGAAAGTACTTTTTCTCCCTTCCTGTTAATGCCACAGACTTCCCCTTTACAGTGCACACTTTGTCTAATCCTCCCCGCTTCAGCCCAGAAATATTGAGCTTCAGATGTGTTGTTAACGTTGAGTAAAAAAGTTGCTCGCAGCTGTTCTAGGAACACATTCTGAAATCGCGTATATCTTTGCTTCTACACATAGCAATGTATTGTGCTTTGCTTTACACACTATTCTACCGTCAAGAGGAGAGAATTCATCAAGTTTAATAAGCACAAACACTGTATAAGTCGAATTTCAGCATTTTTGTGTGACCGGGAAAACCACAGTCACAAGCCGAGCTGCAGTTCCATAGAAATTTCAGTTTTACCGCTGAACTAAAAATGGGTAGAAAGTACTTTTTCTCCCTTCCTGTTAATGCCACAGACTTCCCCTTTACAGTGCACACTTTGTCTAATCCTCCCCGCTTCAGCCCAGAAATATTGAGCTTCAGATGTGTTGTTAACGTTGAGTAAAAAAGTTGCTCGCAGCTGTTCTAGGAACACATTCTGAAATCGCGTATATCTTTGCTTCTACACATAGCAATGTATTGTGCTTTGCTTTACACACTATTCTACCGTCAAGAGGAGAGAATTCATCAAGTTTAATAAGCACAAACACTGTATAAGTCGAATTTCAGCATTTTTGTGTGACCGGGAAAACCACAGTCACAAGACGAGCTGCAGTTCCATAGAATTTTCAGTTTTACCGCTGAACTAAAAATGGGTAGAAAGTACTTTTTCTCCCTTCCTGTTAATGCCACAGACTTCCCCTTTACAGTGCACACTTTGTCTAATCCTCCCCGCTTCAGCCCAGAAATATTGAGCTTCAGATGTGTTGTTAACGTTGAGTAGAAAAGTTGCTCGCAGCTGTTCTAGGAACACATTCTGAAATCGCGTATATCTTTGCTTCTACACATAGCAATGTATTGTGCTTTGCTTTACACACTATTCTACCGTCAAGAGGAGAGAATTCATCAAGTTTAATAAGCACAAACACTGTATAAGTCGAATTTCAGCATTTTTGTGTGACCGGGAAAACCACAGTCACAAGAAGAGCTGCAGTTCCATAGAATTTTCAGTTTTACCGCTGAACTAAAAATGGGTAGAAAGTACTTTTTCTCCCTTCCTGTTAATGCCACAGACTTCCCCTTTACAGTGCACACTTTGTCTAATCCTCCCCGTTTCAGCCCAGAAATATTGAGCTTCAGATGTGTTGTTAACGTTGAGTAAAAAAGTTGCTCGCAGCTGTTCTAGGAACACATTCTGAAATCGCGTATATCTTTGCTTCTACACATAGCAATGTATTGTGCTTTGCTTTACACACTATTCTACCGTCAAGAGGAGAGAATTCATCAAGTTTAATAAGCACAAACACTGTATAAGTCGAATTTCAGCATTTTTGTGTGACCGGGAAAACCACAGTCACAAGCCGAGCTGCAGTTCCATAGAAATTTCAGTTTTACCGCTGAACTAAAAATGGGTAGAAAGTACTTTTTCTCCCTTCCTGTTAATGCCACAGACTTCCCCTTTACAGTGCACACTTTGTCTAATCCTCCCCGCTTCAGCCCAGAAATATTGAGCTTCAGATGTGTTGTTAACGTTGAGTAAAAAAGTTGCTCGCAGCTGTTCTAGGAACACATTCTGAAATCGCGTATATCTTTGCTTCTACACATAGCAATGTATTGTGCTTTGCTTTACACACTATTCTACCGTCAAGAGGAGAGAATTCATCAAGTTTAATAAGCACAAACACTGTATAAGTCGAATTTCAGCATTTTTGTGTGACCGGGAAAACCACAGTCACAAGCCGAGCTGCAGTTCCATAGAAATTTCAGTTTTACCGCTGAAATAAAAATGGGTAGAAAGTACTTTTTCTCCCTTCCTGTTAATGCCACAGACTTCCCCTTTACAGTGCACACTTTGTCTAATCCTCGCCGCTTCAGACCAGAAATATTGAGCTTCAGATGTGTTGTTAACGTTGAGTAAAAAAGTTGCTCGCAGCTGTTCTAGGAACACATTCTGAAATCGCGTATATCTTTGCTTCTACACATAGCAATGTATTGTGCTTTGCTTTACACACTATTCTACCGTCAAGAGGAGAGAATTCATCAAGTTTAATAAGCACAAACACTGTATAAGTCGAATTTCAGCATTTTTGTGTGACCGGGAAAACCACAGTAACAAGCCGAGCTGCAGTTCCATAGAAATTTCAGTTTTACCGCTGAACTAAAAATGGGTAGAAAGTACTTTTTCTCCCTTCCTGTTAATGCCACAGACTTCCCCTTTACAGTGCACACTTTGTCTAATCCTCCCCGCTTCAGCCCAGAAATATTGAGCTTCAGATGTGTTGTTAACGTTGAGTAAAAAAGTTGCTCGCAGCTGTTCTAGGAACACATTCTGAAATCGCGTATATCTTTGCTTCTACACATAGCAATGTATTGTGCTTTGCTTTACACACTATTCTACCGTCAAGAGGAGAGAATTCATCAAGTTTAATAAGCACAAACACTGTATAAGTCGAATTTCAGCATTTTTGTGTGACCGGGAAAACCACAGTCACAAGCCGAGCTGCAGTTCCATAGAAATTTCAGTTTTACCGCTGAACTAAAAATGGGTAGAAAGTACTTTTTCTCCCTTCCTATTAATGCCACAGACTTCCCCTTTACAGTGCACACTTTGTCTAATCCTCCCCGCTTCAGCCCAGAAATATTGAGCTTCAGATGTGTTGTTAACGTTGAGTAAAAAAGTTGCTCGCAGCTGTTCTAGGAACACATTCTGAAATCGCGTATATCTTTGCTTCTACACATAGCAATGTATTGTGCTTTGCTTTACACACTATTCTACCGTCAAGAGGAGAGAATTCATCAAGTTTAATAAGCACAAACACTGTATAAGTCGAATTTCAGCATTTTTGTGTGACCGGGAAAACCACAGTCACAAGCCGAGCTGCAGTTCCATAGAAATTTCAGTTTTACCGCTGAACTAAAAATGGGTAGAAAGTACTTTTTCTCCCTTCCTGTTAATGCCACAGACTTCCCCTTTACAGTGCACACTTTGTCTAATCCTCCCCGCTTCAGCCCAGAAATATTGAGCTTCAGATGTGTTGTTAACGTTGAGTAAAAAAGTTGCTCGCAGCTGTTCTAGGAACACATTCTGAAATCGCGTATATCTTTGCTTCTACACATAGCAATGTATTGTGCTTTGCTTTACACACTATTCTACCGTCAAGAGGAGAGAATTCATCAAGTTTAATAAGCACAAACACTGTATAAGTCGAATTTCAGCATTTTTGTGTGACCGGGAAAACCACAGTCACAAGACGAGCTGCAGTTCCATAGAATTTTCAGTTTTACCGCTGAACTAAAAATGGGTAGAAAGTACTTTTTCTCCCTTCCTGTTAATGCCACAGACTTCCCCTTTACAGTGCACACTTTGTCTAATCCTCCCCGCTTCAGCCCAGAAATATTGAGCTTCAGATGTGTTGTTAACGTTGAGTAAAAAAGTTGCTCGCAGCTGTTCTAGGAACACATTCTGAAATCGCGTATATCTTTGCTTCTACACATAGCAATGTATTGTGCTTTGCTTTACACACTATTCTACCGTCAAGAGGAGAGAATTCATCAAGTTTAATAAGCACAAACACTGTATAAGTCGAATTTCAGCATTTTTGTGTGACCGGGAAAACCACAGTCACAAGCCGAGCTGCAGTTCCATAGAAATTTCAGTTTTACCGCTGAACTAAAAATGGGTAGAAAGTACTTTTTCTCCCTTCCTGTTAATGCCACAGACTTCCCCTTTACAGTGCACACTTTGTCTAATCCTCCCCGCTTCAGCCCAGAAATATTGAGCTTCAGATGTGTTGTTAACGTTGAGTAAAAAAGTTGCTCGCAGCTGTTCTAGGAACACATTCTGAAATCGCGTATATCTTTGCTTCTACACATAGCAATGTATTGTGCTTTGCTTTACACACTATTCTACCGTCAAGAGGAGAGAATTCATCAAGTTTAATAAGCACAAACACTGTATAAGTCGAATTTCAGCATTTTTGTGTGACCGGGAAAACCACAGTCACAAGACGAGCTGCAGTTCCATAGAATTTTCAGTTTTACCGCTGAACTAAAAATGGGTAGAAAGTACTTTTTCTCCCTTCCTATTAATGCCACAGACTTCCCCTTTACAGTGCACACTTTGTCTAATCCTCCCCGCTTCAGCCCAGAAATATTGAGCTTCAGATGTGTTGTTAACGTTGAGTAAAAAAGTTGCTCGCAGCTGTTCTAGGAACACATTCTGAAATCGCGTATATCTTTGCTTCTACACATAGCAATGTATTGTGCTTTGCTTTACACACTATTCTACCGTCAAGAGGAGAGAATTCATCAAGTTTAATAAGCACAAACACTGTATAAGTCGAATTTCAGCATTTTTGTGTGACCGGGAAAACCACAGTCACAAGCCGAGCTGCAGTTCCATAGAAATTTCAGTTTTACCGCTGAACTAAAAATGGGTAGAAAGTACTTTTTCTCCCTTCCTGTTAATGCCACAGACTTCCCCTTTACAGTGCACACTTTGTCTAATCCTCCCCGCTTCAGCCCAGAAATATTGAGCTTCAGATGTGTTGTTAACGTTGAGTAAAAAAGTTGCTCGCAGCTGTTCTAGGAACACATTCTGAAATCGCGTATATCTTTGCTTCTACACATAGCAATGTATTGTGCTTTGCTTTACACACTATTCTACCGTCAAGAGGAGAGAATTCATCAAGTTTAATAAGCACAAACACTGTATAAGTCGAATTTCAGCATTTTTGTGTGACCGGGAAAACCACAGTCACAAGACGAGCTGCAGTTCCATAGAATTTTCAGTTTTACCGCTGAACTAAAAATGGGTAGAAAGTACTTTTTCTCCCTTCCTGTTAATGCCACAGACTTCCCCTTTACAGTGCACACTTTGTCTAATCCTCCCCGCTTCAGCCCAGAAATATTGAGCTTCAGATGTGTTGTTAACGTTGAGTAAAAAAGTTGCTCGCAGCTGTTCTAGGAACACATTCTGAAATCGCGTATATCTTTGCTTCTACACATAGCAATGTATTGTGCTTTGCTTTACACACTATTCTACCGTCAAGAGGAGAGAATTCATCAAGTTTAATAAGCACAAACACTGTATAAGTCGAATTTCAGCATTTTTGTGTGACCGGGAAACCACAGTCACAAGACGAGCTGCAGTTCCATAGAATTTTCAGTTTTACCGCTGAACTAAAAATGGGTAGAAAGTACTTTTTCTCCCTTCCTGTTAATGCCACAGACTTCCCCTTTACAGTGCACACTTTGTCTAATCCTCCCCGTTTCAGCCCAGAAATATTGAGCTTCAGATGTGTTGTTAACGTTGAGTAAAAAAGTTGCTCGCAGCTGTTCTAGGAACACATTCTGAAATCGCGTATATCTTTGCTTCTACACATAGCAATGTATTGTGCTTTGCTTTACACACTATTCTACCGTCAAGAGGAGAGAATTCATCAAGTTTAATAAGCACAAACACTGTATAAGTCGAATTTCAGCATTTTTGTGTGACCGGGAAAACCACAGTCACAAGCCGAGCTGCAGTTCCATAGAAATTTCAGTTTTACCGCTGAAATAAAAATGGGTAGAAAGTACTTTTTCTCCCTTCCTGTTAATGCCACAGACTTCCCCTTTACAGTGCACACTTTGTCTAATCCTCGCCGCTTCAGACCAGAAATATTGAGCTTCAGATGTGTTGTTAACGTTGAGTAAAAAAGTTGTTCGCAGCTGTTCTAGGAACACATTCTGAAATCGCGTATATCTTTGCTTCTACACATAGCAATGTATTGTGCTTTGCTTTACACACTATTCTACCGTCAAGAGGAGAGAATTCATCAAGTTTAATAAGCACAAACACTGTATAAGTCGAATTTCAGCATTTTTGTGTGACCGGGAAAACCACAGTAACAAGCCGAGCTGCAGTTCCATAGAAATTTCAGTTTTACCGCTGAACTAAAAATGGGTAGAAAGTACTTTTTCTCCCTTCCTGTTAATGCCACAGACTTCCCCTTTACAGTGCACACTTTGTCTAATCCTCCCCGCTTCAGCCCAGAAATATTGAGCTTCAGATGTGTTGTTAACGTTAAGTAAAAAAGTTGCTCGCAGCTGTTCTAGGAACACATTCTGAAATCGCGTATATCTTTGCTTCTACACATAGCAATGTATTGTGCTTTGCTTTACACACTATTCTACCGTCAAGAGGAGAGAATTCATCAAGTTTAATAAGCACAAACACTGTATAAGTCGAATTTCAGCATTTTTGTGTGACCGGGAAAACCACAGTCACAAGCCGAGCTGCAGTTCCATAGAAATTTCAGTTTTACCGCTGAACTAAAAATGGGTAGAAAGTACTTTTTCTCCCTTCCTGTTAATGCCACAGACTTCCCCTTTACAGTGCACACTTTGTCTAATCCTCCCCGCTTCAGCCCAGAAATATTGAGCTTCAGATGTGTTGTTAACGTTGAGTAAAAAAGTTGCTCGCAGCTGTTCTAGGAACACATTCTGAAATCGCGTATATCTTTGCTTCTACACATAGCAATGTATTGTGCTTTGCTTTACACACTATTCTACCGTCAAGAGGAGAGAATTCATCAAGTTTAATAAGCACAAACACTGTATAAGTCGAATTTCAGCATTTTTGTGTGACCGGGAAAACCACAGTCACAAGCCGAGCTGCAGTTCCATAGAAATTTCAGTTTTACCGCTGAACTAAAAATGGGTAGAAAGTACTTTTTCTCCCTTCCTGTTAATGCCACAGACTTCCCCTTTACAGTGCACACTTTGTCTAATCCTCCCCGCTTCAGCCCAGAAATATTGAGCTTCAGATGTGTTGTTAACGTTGAGTAAAAAAGTTGCTCGCAGCTGTTCTAGGAACACATTCTGAAATCGCGTATATCTTTGCTTCTACACATAGCAATGTATTGTGCTTTGCTTTACACACTATTCTACCGTCAAGAGGAGAGAATTCATCAAGTTTAATAAGCACAAACACTGTATAAGTCGAATTTCAGCATTTTTGTGTGACCGGGAAAACCACAGTCACAAGACGAGCTGCAGTTCCATAGAATTTTCAGTTTTACCGCTGAACTAAAAATGGGTAGAAAGTACTTTTTCTCCCTTCCTGTTAATGCCACAGACTTCCCCTTTACAGTGCACACTTTGTCTAATCCTCCCCGCTTCAGCCCAGAAATATTGAGCTTCAGATGTGTTGTTAACGTTGAGTAAAAAAGTTGCTCGCAGCTGTTCTAGGAACACATTCTGAAATCGCGTATATCTTTGCTTCTACACATAGCAATGTATTGTGCTTTGCTTTACACACTATTCTACCGTCAAGAGGAGAGAATTCATCAAGTTTAATAAGCACAAACACTGTATAAGTCGAATTTCAGCATTTTTGTGTGACCGGGAAAACCACAGTCACAAGACGAGCTGCAGTTCCATAGAATTTTCAGTTTTACCGCTGAACTAAAAATGGGTAGAAAGTACTTTTTCTCCCTTCCTGTTAATGCCACAGACTTCCCCTTTACAGTGCACACTTTGTCTAATCCTCCCCGTTTCAGCCCAGAAATATTGAGCTTCAGATGTGTTGTTAACGTTGAGTAAAAAAGTTGCTCGCAGCTGTTCTAGGAACACATTCTGAAATCGCGTATATCTTTGCTTCTACACATAGCAATGTATTGTGCTTTGCTTTACACACTATTCTACCGTCAAGAGGAGAGAATTCATCAAGTTTAATAAGCACAAACACTGTATAAGTCGAATTTCAGCATTTTTGTGTGACCGGGAAAACCACAGTCACAAGCCGAGCTGCAGTTCCATAGAAATTTCAGTTTTACCGCTGAAATAAAAATGGGTAGAAAGTACTTTTTCTCCCTTCCTGTTAATGCCACAGACTTCCCCTTTACAGTGCACACTTTGTCTAATCCTCCCCGCTTCAGCCCAGAATTATTGAGCTTCAGATGTGTTGTTAACGTTGAGTAAAAAAGTTGCTCGCAGCTGTTCTAGGAACACATTCTGAAATCGCGTATATCTTTGCTTCTACACATAGCAATGTATTGTGCTTTGCTTTACACACTATTCTACCGTCAAGAGGAGAGAATTCATCAAGGTTAATAAGCACAAACACTGTATAAGTCGAATTTCAGCATTTTTGTGTGACCGGGAAAACCACAGTCACAAGCCGAGCTGCAGTTCCATAGAAATTTCAGTTTTACCGCTGAACTAGAAATGGGTAGAAAGTACTTTTTCTCCCTTCCTGTTAATGCCACAGACTTCCCCTTTACAGTGCACACTTTGTCTAATCCTCCCCGCTTCAGCCCAGAAATATTGAGCTTCAGATGTGTTGTTAACGTTGAGTAAAAAAGTTGCTCGCAGCTGTTCTAGGAACACATTCTGAAATCGCGTATATCTTTGCTTCTACACATAGCAATGTATTGTGCTTTGCTTTACACACTATTCTACCGTCAAGAGGAGAGAATTCATCAAGTTTAATAAGCACAAACACTGTATAAGTCGAATTTCAGCATTTTTGTGTGACCGGGAAAACCACAGTCACAAGCCGAGCTGCAGTTCCATAGAAATTTCAGTTTTACCGCTGAACTAAAAATGGGTAGAAAGTACTTTTTCTCCCTTCCTGTTAATGCCACAGACTTCCCCTTTACAGTGCACACTTTGTCTAATCCTCGCCGATTCAGACCAGAAATATTGAGCTTCAGATGTGTTGTTAACGTTGAGTAAAAAAGTTGCTCGCAGCTGTTCTAGGAACACATTCTGAAATCGCGTATATCTTTGCTTCTACACATAGCAATGTATTGTGCTTTGCTTTACACACTATTCTACCGTCAAGAGGAGAGAATTCATCAAGTTTAATAAGCACAAACACTGTATAAGTCGAATTTCAGCATTTTTGTGTGACCGGGAAAACCACAGTCACAAGCCGAGCTGCAGTTCCATAGAAATTTCAGTTTTACCGCTGAACTAAAAATGGGTAGAAAGTACTTTTTCTCCCTTCCTGTTAATGCCACAGACTTCCCCTTTACAGTGCACACTTTGTCTAATCCTCCCCGCTTCAGCCCAGAAATATTGAGCTTCAGATGTGTTGTTAACGTTGAGTAAAAAAGTTGCTCGCAGCTGTTCTAGGAACACATTCTGAAATCGCGTATATCTTTGCTTCTACACATAGCAATGTATTGTGCTTTGCTTTACACACTATTCTACCGTCAAGAGGAGAGAATTCATCAAGTTTAATAAGCACAAACACTGTATAAGTCGAATTTCAGCATTTTTGTGTGACCGGGAAAACCACAGTCACAAGACGAGCTGCAGTTCCATAGAATTTTCAGTTTTACCGCTGAACTAAAAATGGGTAGAAAGTACTTTTTCTCCCTTCCTGTTAATGCCACAGACTTCCCCTTTACAGTGCACACTTTGTCTAATCCTCCCCGCTTCAGCCCAGAAATATTGAGCTTCAGATGTGTTGTTAACGTTGAGTAAAAAAGTTGCTCGCAGCTGTTCTAGGAACACATTCTGAAATCGCGTATATCTTTGCTTCTACACATAGCAATGTATTGTGCTTTGCTTTACACACTATTCTACCGTCAAGAGGAGAGAATTCATCAAGTTTAATAAGCACAAACACTGTATAAGTCGAATTTCAGCATTTTTGTGTGACCGGGAAAACCACAGTCACAAGCCGAGCTGCAGTTCCATAGAAATTTCAGTTTTACCGCTGAACTAAAAATGGGTAGAAAGTACTTTTTCTCCCTTCCTGTTAATACCACAGACTTCCCCTTTACAGTGCACACTTTGTCTAATCCTCCCCGCTTCAGCCCAGAAATATTGAGCTTCAGATGTGTTGTTAACGTTGAGTAAAAAAGTTGCTCGCAGCTGTTCTAGGAACACATTCTGAAATCGCGTATATCTTTGCTTCTACACATAGCAATGTATTGTGCTTTGCTTTACACACTATTCTACCGTCAAGAGGAGAGAATTCATCAAGTTTAATAAGCACAAACACTGTATAAGTCGAATTTCAGCATTTTTGTGTGACCGGGAAAACCACAGTCACAAGACGAGCTGCAGTTCCATAGAATTTTCAGTTTTACCGCTGAACTAAAAATGGGTAGAAAGTACTTTTTCTCCCTTCCTGTTAATGCCACAGACTTCCCCTTTACAGTGCACACTTTGTCTAATCCTCCCCGCTTCAGCCCAGAAATATTGAGCTTCAGATGTGTTGTTAACGTTGAGTAAAAAAGTTGCTCGCAGCTGTTCTAGGAACACATTCTGAAATCGCGTATATCTTTGCTTCTACACATAGCAATGTATTGTGCTTTGCTTTACACACTATTCTACCGTCAAGAGGAGAGAATTCATCAAGTTTAATAAGCACAAACACTGTATAAGTCGAATTTCAGCATTTTTGTGTGACCGGGAAAACCACAGTCACAAGACGAGCTGCAGTTCCATAGAATTTTCAGTTTTACCGCTGAACTAAAAATGGGTAGAAAGTACTTTTTCTCCCTTCCTGTTAATGCCACAGACTTCCCCTTTACAGTGCACACTTTGTCTAATCCTCCCCGCTTCAGCCCAGAAATATTGAGCTTCAGATGTGTTGTTAACGTTGAGTAAAAAAGTTGCTCGCAGCTGTTCTAGGAACACATTCTGAAATCGCGTATATCTTTGCTTCTACACATAGCAATGTATTGTGCTTTGCTTTACACACTATTCTACCGTCAAGAGGAGAGAATTCATCAAGTTTAATAAGCACAAACACTGTATAAGTCGAATTTCAGCATTTTTGTGTGACCGGGAAAACCACAGTCACAAGCCGAGCTGCAGTTCCATAGAAATTTCAGTTTTACCGCTGAAATAAAAATGGGTAGAAAGTACTTTTTCTCCCTTCCTGTTAATGCCACAGACTTCCCCTTTACAGTGCACACTTTGTCTAATCTTCCCCGCTTCAGCCCAGAAATATTGAGCTTCAGATGTGTTGTTAACGTTGAGTAAAAAAGTTGCTCGCAGCTGTTCTAGGAACACATTCTGAAATCGCGTATATCTTTGCTTCTACACATAGCAATGTATTGTGCTTTGCTTTACACACTATTCTACCGTCAAGAGGAGAGAATTCATCAAGTTTAATAAGCACAAACACTGTATAAGTCGAATTTCAGCATTTTTGTGTGACCGGGAAAACCACAGTCACAAGCCGAGCTGCAGTTCCATAGAAATTTCAGTTTTACCGCTGAACTAAAAATGGGTAGAAAGTACTTTTTCTCCCTTCCTGTTAATGCCACAGACTTCCCCTTTACAGTGCACACTTTGTCTAATCCTCCCCGCTTCAGCCCAGAAATATTGAGCTTCAGATGTGTTGTTAACGTTGAGTAAAAAAGTTGCTCGCAGCTGTTCTAGGAACACATTCTGAAATCGCGTATATCTTTGCTTCTACACATAGCAATGTATTGTGCTTTGCTTTACACACTATTCTACCGTCAAGAGGAGAGAATTCATCAAGTTTAATAAGCACAAACACTGTATAAGTCGAATTTCAGCATTTTTGTGTGACCGGGAAAACCACAGTCACAAGACGAGCTGCAGTTCCATAGAATTTTCAGTTTTACCGCTGAACTAAAAATGGGTAGAAAGTACTTTTTCTCCCTTCCTGTTAATGCCACAGACTTCCCCTTTACAGTGCACACTTTGTCTAATCCTCCCCGCTTCAGCCCAGAAATATTGAGCTTCAGATGTGTTGTTAACGTTGAGTAAAAAAGTTGCTCGCAGCTGTTCTAGGAACACATTCTGAAATCGCGTATATCTTTGCTTCTACACATAGCAATGTATTGTGCTTTGCTTTACACACTATTCTACCGTCAAGAGGAGAGAATTCATCAAGTTTAATAAGCACAAACACTGTATAAGTCGAATTTCAGCATTTTTGTGTGACCGGGAAAACCACAGTCACAAGCCGAGCTGCAGTTCCATAGAAATTTCAGTTTTACCGCTGAACTAAAAATGGGTAGAAAGTACTTTTTCTCCCTTCCTGTTAATGCCACAGACTTCCCCTTTACAGTGCACACTTTGTCTAATCCTCCCCGCTTCAGCCCAGAAATATTGAGCTTCAGATGTGTTGTTAACGTTGAGTAAAAAAGTTGCTCGCAGCTGTTCTAGGAACACATTCTGAAATCGCGTATATCTTTGCTTCTACACATAGCAATGTATTGTGCTTTGCTTTACACACTATTCTACCGTCAAGAGGAGAGAATTCATCAAGTTTAATAAGCACAAACACTGTATAAGTCGAATTTCAGCATTTTTGTGTGACCGGGAAAACCACAGTCACAAGCCGAGCTGCAGTTCCATAGAAATTTCAGTTTTACCGCTGAAATAAAAATGGGTAGAAAGTACTTTTTCTCCCTTCCTGTTAATGCCACAGACTTCCCCTTTACAGTGCACACTTTGTCTAATCCTCGCCGCTTCAGCCCAGAAATATTGAGCTTCAGATGTGTTGTTAACGTTGAGTAAAAAAGTTGCTCGCAGCTGTTCTAGGAACACATTCTGAAATCGCGTATATCTTTGCTTCTACACATAGCAATGTATTGTGCTTTGCTTTACACACTATTCTACCGTCAAGAGGAGAGAATTCATCAAGTTTAATAAGCACAAACACTGTATAAGTCGAATTTCAGCATTTTTGTGTGACCGGGAAAACCACAGTCACAAGCCGAGCTGCAGTTCCATAGAAATTTCAGTTTTACCGCTGAACTAAAAATGGGTAGAAAGTACTTTTTCTCCCTTCCTGTTAATGCCACAGACTTCCCCTTTACAGTGCACACTTTGTCTAATCCTCCCCGCTTCAGCCCAGAATTATTGAGCTTCAGATGTGTTGTTAACGTTGAGTAAAAAAGTTGCTCGCAGCTGTTCTAGGAACACATTCTGAAATCGCGTATATCTTTGCTTCTACACATAGCAATGTATTGTGCTTTGCTTTACACACTATTCTACCGTAAAGAGGAGAGAATTCATCAAGGTTAATAAGCACAAACACTGTATAAGTCGAATTTCAGCATTTTTGTGTGACCGGGAAAACCACAGTCACAAGACGAGCTGCAGTTCCATAGAAATTTCAGTTTTACCGCTGAACTAGAAATGGGTAGAAAGTACTTTTTCTCCCTTCCTGTTAATGCCACAGACTTCCCCTTTACAGTGCACACTTTGTCTAATCCTCCCCGCTTCAGCCCAGAAATATTGAGCTTCAGATGTGTTGTTAACGTTGAGTAAAAAAGTTGCTCGCAGCTGTTCTAGGAACACATTCTGAAATCGCGTATATCTTTGCTTCTACACATAGCAATGTATTGTGCTTTGCTTTACACACTATTCTACCGTCAAGAGGAGAGAATTCATCAAGTTTAATAAGCACAAACACTGTATAAGTCGAATTTCAGCATTTTTGTGTGACCGGGAAAACCACAGTCACAAGCCGAGCTGCAGTTCCATAGAAATTTCAGTTTTACCGCTGAACTAAAAATGGGTAGAAAGTACTTTTTCTCCCTTCCTGTTAATGCCACAGACTTCCCTTTACAGTGCACACTTTGTCTAATCCTCCCCGCTTCAGCCCAGAAATATTGAGCTTCAGATGTGTTGTTAACGTTGAGTAAAAAAGTTGCTCGCAGCTGTTCTAGGAACACATTCTGAAATCGCGTATATCTTTGCTTCTACACATAGCAATGTATTGTGCTTTGCTTTACACACTATTCTACCGTCAAGAGGAGAGAATTCATCAAGTTTAATAAGCACAAACACTGTATAAGTCGAATTTCAGCATTTTTGTGTGACCGGGAAAACCACAGTCACAAGACGAGCTGCAGTTCCATAGAATTTTCAGTTTTACCGCTGAACTAAAAATGGGTAGAAAGTACTTTTTCTCCCTTCCTGTTAATGCCACAGACTTCCCCTTTACAGTGCACACTTTGTCTAATCCTCCCCGCTTCAGCCCAGAAATATTGAGCTTCAGATGTGTTGTTAACGTTGAGTAAAAATGTTGCTCGCAGCTGTTCTAGGAACACATTCTGAAATCGCGTATATCTTTGCTTCTACACATAGCAATGTATTGTGCTTTGCTTTACACACTATTCTACCGTCAAGAGGAGAAAATTCATCAAGTTTAATAAGCACAAACACTGTATAAGTCGAATTTCAGCATTTTTGTGTGACCGGGAAAACCACAGTCACAAGCCGAGCTGCAGTTCCATAGAAATTTCAGTTTTACCGCTGAATTAAAAATGGGTAGAAAGTACTTTTTCTCCCTTCCTGTTAATGCCACAGACTTTCCCTTTACAGTGCACACTTTGTCTAATCCTCCCCGCTTCAGCCCAGAAATATTGAGCTTCAGATGTGTTGTTAACGTTGAGTAAAAAAGTTGCTCGCAGCTGTTCTAGGAACACATTCTGAAATCGCGTATATCTTTGCTTCTACACATAGCAATGTATTGTGCTTTGCTTTACACACTATTCTACCGTCAAGAGGAGAGAATTCATCAAGTTTAATAAGCACAAACACTGTATAAGTCGAATTTCAGCATTTTTGTGTGACCGGGAAAACCACAGTCACAAGCCGAGCTGCAGTTCCATAGAAATTTCAGTTTTACCGCTGAAATAAAAATGGGTAGAAAGTACTTTTTCTCCCTTCCTGTTAATGCCACAGACTTCCCCTTTACAGTGCACACTTTGTCTAATCCTCGCCGCTTCAGACCAGAAATATTGAGCTTCAGATGTGTTGTTAACGTTGAGTAAAAAAGTTGCTCGCAGCTGTTCTAGGAACACATTCTGAAATCGCGTATATCTTTGCTTCTACACATAGCAATGTATTGTGCTTTGCTTTACACACTATTCTACCGTCAAGAGGAGAGAATTCATCAAGTTTAATAAGCACAAACACTGTATAAGTCGAATTTCAGCATTTTTGTGTGACCGGGAAAACCACAGTCACAAGCCGAGCTGCAGTTCCATAGAAATTTCAGTTTTACCGCTGAACTAAAAATGGGTAGAAAGTACTTTTTCTCCCTTCCTGTTAATGCCACAGACTTCCCCTTTACAGTGCACACTTTGTCTAATCCTCCCCGCTTCAGCCCAGAATTATTGAGCTTCAGATGTGTTGTTAACGTTGAGTAAAAAAGTTGCTCGCAGCTGTTCTAGGAACACATTCTGAAATCGCGTATATCTTTGCTTCTACACATAGCAATGTATTGTGCTTTGCTTTACACACTATTCTACCGTCAAGAGGAGAGAATTCATCAAGGTTAATAAGCACAAACACTGTATAAGTCGAATTTCAGCATTTTTGTGTGACCGGGAAAACCACAGTCACAAGACGAGCTGCAGTTCCATAGAAATTTCAGTTTTACCGCTGAACTAGAAATGGGTAGAAAGTACTTTTTCTCCCTTCCTGTTAATGCCACAGACTTCCCCTTTACAGTGCACACTTTGTCTAATCCTCCCCGCTTCAGCCCAGAAATATTGAGCTTCAGATGTGTTGTTAACGTTGAGTAAAAAAGTTGCTCGCAGCTGTTCTAGGAACACATTCTGAAATCGCGTATATCTTTGCTTCTACACATAGCAATGTATTGTGCTTTGCTTTACACACTATTCTACCGTCAAGAGGAGAGAATTCATCAAGTTTAATAAGCACAAACACTGTATAAGTCGAATTTCAGCATTTTTGTGTGACCGGGAAAACCACAGTAACAAGCCGAGCTGCAGTTCCATAGAAATTTCAGTTTTACCGCTGAACTAAAAATGGGTAGAAAGTACTTTTTCTCCCTTCCTGTTAATGCCACAGACTTCCCCTTTACAGTGCACACTTTGTCTAATCCTCCCCGCTTCAGCCCAGAAATATTGAGCTTCAGATGTGTTGTTAACGTTGAGTAAAAAAGTTGCTCGCAGCTGTTCTAGGAACACATTCTGAAATCGCGTATATCTTTGCTTCTACACATAGCAATGTATTGTGCTTTGCTTTACACACTATTCTACCGTCAAGAGGAGAGAATTCATCAAGTTTAATAAGCACAAACACTGTATAAGTCGAATTTCAGCATTTTTGTGTGACCGGGAAAACCACAGTCACAAGCCGAGCTGCAGTTCCATAGAAATTTCAGTTTTACTGCTGAACTAAAAATGGGTAGAAAGTACTTTTTCTCCCTTCCTGTTAATGCCACAGACTTCCCCTTTACAGTGCACACTTTGTCTAATCCTCCCCGCTTCAGCCCAGAATTATTGAGCTTCAGATGTTTTGTTAACGTTGAGTAAAAAAGTTGCTCGCAGCTGTTCTAGGAACACATTCTGAAATCGCGTATATCTTTGCTTCTACACATAGCAATGTATTGTGCTTTGCTTTACACACTATTCTACCGTCAAGAGGAGAGAATTCATCAAGGTTAATAAGCACAAACACTGTATAAGTCGAATTTCAGCATTTTTGTGTGACCGGGAAAACCACAGTCACAAGCCGAGCTGCAGTTCCATAGAAATTTCAGTTTTACCGCTGAACTAAAAATAGGTAGAAAGTACTTTTTCTCCCTTCCTGTTAATGCCACAGACTTCCCCTTTACAGTGCACACTTTGTCTAATACTCGCCGCTTCAGACCAGAAATATTGAGCTTCAGATGTGTTGTTAACGTTGAGTAAAAAAGTTGCTCGCAGCTGTTCTAGGAACACATTCTGAAATCGCGTATATCTTTGCTTCTACACATAGCAATGTATTGTGCTTTGCTTTACACACTATTCTACCGTCAAGAGGAGAGAATTCATCAAGTTTAATAAGCACAAACACTGTATAAGTCGAATTTCAGCATTTTTGTGTGACCGGGAAAACCAGAGTCACAAGCCGAGCTGCAGTTCCATAGAAATTTCAGTTTTACCGCTGAACTAGAAATGGGTAGAAAGTACTTTTTCTCCCTTCCTGTTAATGCCACAGACTTCCCCTTTACAGTGCACACTTTGTCTAATCCTCGCCGCTTCAGACCAGAAATATTGAGCTTCAGATGTGTTGTTAACGTTGAGTAAAAAAGTTGCTCGCAGCTGTTCTAGGAACACATTCTGAAATCGCGTATATCTTTGCTTCTACACATAGCAATGTATTGTGCTTTGCTTTACACACTATTCTACCGTCAAGAGGAGAGAATTCATCAAGTTTAATAAGCACAAACACTGTATAAGTCGAATTTCAGCATTTTTGTGTGACCGGGAAAACCACAGTCACAAGCCGAGCTGCAGTTTCATAGAAATTTCAGTTTTACCGCTGAACTAGAAATGGGTAGAAAGTACTTTTTCTCCCTTCCTGTTAATGCCACAGACTTCCCCTTTACAGTGCACACTTTGTCTAATCCTCCCCGCTTCAGCCCAGAAATATTAAGCTTCAGATGTGTTGTTAACGTTGAGTAAAAAAGTTGCTCGCAGCTGTTCTAGGAACACATTCTGAAATCGCGTATATCTTTGCTTCTACACATAGCAATGTATTGTGCTTTGCTTTACACACTATTCTCCCGTCAAGAGGAGAGAATTCATCAAGTTTAATAAGCACAAACACTGTATATGTCGAATTTCAGCATTTTTGTGTGACCGGGAAAACCACAGTCACAAGCCGAGCTGCAGTTCCATAGAAATTTCAGTTTTACCGCTGAACTAAAAATGGGTAGAAAGTACTTTTTCTCCCTTCCTGTTAATGCCTCAGACTTCCCCTTTACAGTGCACACTTTGTCTAATCCTCCCCGCTTCAGCCCAGAAATATTGAGCTTCAGATGTGTTGTTAACGTTGAGTAAAAAAGTTGCTCGCAGCTGTTCTAGGAACACATTATGAAATCGCGTATATCTTTGCTTCTACACATAGCAATGTATTGTGCTTTGCTTTACACACTATTCTACCGTCAAGAGGAGAGAATTCATCAAATTTAATAAGCACAAACACTGTATAAGTCGAATTTCAGCATTTTTGTGTGACCGGGAAAACCAGAGTCACAAGCCGAGCTGCAGTTCCATAGAAATTTCAGTTTTACCGCTGAACTAAAAATGGGTAGAAAGTACTTTTTCTCCCTTCCTGTTAATGCCACAGACTTCCCCTTTACAGTGCACACTTTGTCTAATCTTCCCCGCTTCAGCCCAGAAATATTGAGCTTCAGATGTGTTGTTAACGTTGAGTAAAAAAGTTGCTCGCAGCTGTTCTAGGAACACATTCTGAAATCGCGTATATCTTTGCTTCTACACATAGCAATGTATTGTGCTTTGCTTTACACACTATTCTACCGTCAAGAGGAGAGAATTCATCAAGTTTAATAAGCACAAACACTGTATAAGTCGAATTTCAGCATTTTTGTGTGACCGGGAAAACCACAGTCACAAGCCGAGCTGCAGTTCCATAGAAATTTCAGTTTTACCGCTGAACTAAAAATGGGTAGAAAGTACTTTTTCTCCCTTCCTGTTAATGCCACAGACTTCCCCTTTACAGTGCACACTTTGTCTAATCCTCCCCGCTTCAGCCCAGAAATATTAAGCTTCAGATGTGTTGTTAACGTTGAGTAAAAAAGTTGCTCGCAGCTGTTCTAGGAACACATTCTGAAATCGCGTATATCTTTGCTTCTACACATAGCAATGTATTGTGCTTTGCTTTACACACTATTCTCCCGTCAAGAGGAGAGAATTCATCAAGTTTAATAAGCACAAACACTGTATAAGTCGAATTTCAGCATTTTTGTGTGACCGGGAAAACCACAGTCACAAGCCGAGCTGCAGTTCCATAGAAATTTCAGTTTTACCGCTGAACTAAAAATGGGTAGAAAGTACTTTTTCTCCCTTCCTGTTAATGCCACAGACTTCCCCTTTACAGTGCACACTTTGTCTAATCCTCCCCGCTTCAGCCCAGAAATATTGAGCTTCAGATGTGTTGTTAACGTTGAGTAAAAAAGTTGCTCGCAGCTGTTCTAGGAACACATTATGAAATCGCGTATATCTTTGCTTCTACACATAGCAATGTATTGTGCTTTGCTTTACACACTATTCTACCGTCAAGAGGAGAGAATTCATCAAGTTTAATAAGCACAAACACTGTATAAGTCGAATTTCAGCATTTTTGTGTGACCGGGAAAACCACAGTCACAAGCCGAGCTGCAGTTCCATAGAAATTTCAGTTTTACCGCTGAACTAAAAATGGGTAGAAAGTACTTTTTCTCCCTTCCTGTTAATGCCACAGACTTCCCCTTTACAGTGCACACTTTGTCTAATCTTCCCCGCTTCAGCCCAGAAATATTGAGCTTCAGATGTGTTGTTAACGTTGAGTAAAAAAGTTGCTCGCAGCTGTTCTAGGAACACATTCTGAAATCGCGTATATCTTTGCTTCTACACATAGCAATGTATTGTGCTTTGCTTTACACACTATTCTACCGTCAAGAGGAGAGAATTCATCAAGTTTAATAAGCACAAACACTGTATAAGTCGAATTTCAGCATTTTTGTGTGACCGGGAAAACCACAGTCACAAGCCGAGCTGCAGTTCCATAGAAATTTCAGTTTTACCGCTGAACTAAAAATGGGAAGAAAGTACTTTTTCTCCCTTCCTGTTAATGCCACAGACTTCCCCTTTACAGTGCACACTTTGTCTAATCTTCCCCGCTTCAGCCCAGAAATATTGAGCTTCAGATGTGTTGTTAACGTTGAGTAAAAAAGTTGCTCGCAGCTGTTCTAGGAACACATTCTGAAATCGCGTATATCTTTGCTTCTACACATAGCAATGTATTGTGCTTTGCTTTACACACTATTCTACCGTCAAGAGGAGAGAATTCATCAAGTTTAATAAGCACAAACACTGTATATGTCGAATTTCAGCATTTTTGTGTGACCGGGAAAACCACAGTCACAAGCCGAGCTGCAGTTCCATAGAAATTTCAGTTTTACCGCTGAACTAAAAATGGGTAGAAAGTACTTTTTCTCCCTTCCTGTTAATGCCACAGACTTCCCCTTTACAGTGCACACTTTGTCTAATCCTCCCCGCTTCAGCCCAGAAATATTGAGCTTCAGATGTGTTGTTAACGTTGAGTAAAAAAGTTGCTCGCAGCTGTTCTAGGAACACATTATGAAATCGCGTATATCTTTGCTTCTACACATAGCAATGTATTGTGCTTTGCTTTACACACTATTCTACCGTCAAGAGGAGAGAATTCATCAAGTTTAATAAGCACAAACACTGTATAAGTCGAATTTCAGCATTTTTGTGTGACCGGGAAAACCACAGTCACAAGCCGAGCTGCAGTTCCATAGAAATTTCAGTTTTACCGCTGAACTAAAAATGGGTAGAAAGTACTTTTTCTCCCTTCCTGTTAATGCCACAGACTTCCCCTTTACAGTGCAGACTTTGTCTAATCCTCCCCGCTTCAGCCCAGAAATATTGAGCTTCAGATGTGATGTTAACGTTGAGTAAAAAAGATGCTCGCAGCTGTTCTAGGAACACATTCTGAAATCGCGTATATCTTTGCTTCTACACATAGCAATGTATTGTGCTTTGCTTTACACACTATTCTCCCGTCAAGAGGAGAGAATTCATCAAGTTTAATAAGCACAAACACTGTATATGTCGAATTTCAGCATTTTTGTGTGACCGGGAAAACCACAGTCACAAGCCGAGCTGCAGTTCCATAGAAATTTCAGTTTTACCGCTGAACTAAAAATGGGTAGAAAGTACTTTTTCTCCCTTCCTGTTAATGCCACAGACTTCCCCTTTACAGTGCACACTTTGTCTAATCCTCCCCGCTTCAGCCCAGAAATATTGAGCTTCAGATGTGTTGTTAACGTTGAGTAAAAAAGTTGCTCGCAGCTGTTCTAGGAACACATTATGAAATCGCGTATATCTTTGCTTCTACACATAGCAATGTATTGTGCTTTGCTTTACACACTATTCTACCGTCAAGAGGAGAGAATTCATCAAGTTTAATAAGCACAAACACTGTATAAGTCGAATTTCAGCATTTTTGTGTGACCGGGAAAACCAGAGTCACAAGCCGAGCTGCAGTTCCATAGAAATTTCAGTTTTACCGCTGAACTAAAAATGGGTAGAAAGTACTTTTTCTCCCTTCCTGTTAATGCCACAGACTTCCCCTTTACAGTGCACACTTTGTCTAATCTTCCCCGCTTCAGCCCAGAAATATTGAGCTTCAGATGTGTTGTTAACGTTTAGTAAAAAAGTTGCTCGCAGCTGTTCTAGGAACACATTCTGAAATCGCGTATATCTTTGCTTCTACACATAGCAATGTATTGTGCTTTGTTTTACACACTATTCTACCGTCAAGAGGAGAGAATTCATCAAGTTTAATAAGCACAAACACTGTATAAGTCGAATTTCAGCATTTTTGTGTGACCGGGAAAACCACAGTCACAAGCCGAGCTGCAGTTCCATAGAAATTTCAGTTTTACCGCTGAACTAAAAATGGGTAGAAAGTACTTTTTCTCCCTTCCTGTTAATGCCACAGACTTCCCCTTTACAGTGCACACTTTGTCTAATCCTCCCCGCTTCAGCCCAGAAATATTGAGCTTCAGATGTGTTGTTAACGTTGAGTAAAAAAGTTGCTCGCAGCTGTTCTAGGAACACATTCTGAAATCGCGTATATCTTTGCTTCTACACATAGCAATGTATTGTGCTTTGCTTTACACACTATTCTACCGTCAAGAGGAGAGAATTCATCAAGTTTAATAAGCACAAACACTGTATAAGTCGAATTTCAGCATTTTTGTGTGACCGGGAAAACCAGAGTCACAAGCCGAGCTGCAGTTCCATAGAAATTTCAGTTTTACCGCTGAACTAGAAATGGGTAGAAAGTACTTTTTCTCCCTTCCTGTTAATGCCACAGACTTCCCCTTTACAGTGCACACTTTGTCTAATCCTCGCCGCTTCAGACCAGAAATATTGAGCTTCAGATGTGTTGTTAACGTTGAGTAAAAAAGTTGCTCGCAGCTGTTCTAGGAACACATTCTGAAATCGCGTATATCTTTGCTTCTACACATAGCAATGTATTGTGCTTTGCTTTACACACTATTCTACCGTCAAGAGGAGAGAATTCATCAAGTTTAATAAGCACAAACACTGTATAAGTCGAATTTCAGCATTTTTGTGTGACCGGGAAAACCACAGTCACAAGCCGAGCTGCAGTTTCATAGAAATTTCAGTTTTACCGCTGAACTAGAAATGGGTAGAAAGTACTTTTTCTCCCTTCCTGTTAATGCCACAGACTTCCCCTTTACAGTGCACACTTTGTCTAATCCTCCCCGCTTCAGCCCAGAAATATTAAGCTTCAGATGTGTTGTTAACGTTGAGTAAAAAAGTTGCTCGCAGCTGTTCTAGGAACACATTCTGAAATCGCGTATATCTTTGCTTCTACACATAGCAATGTATTGTGCTTTGCTTTACACACTATTCTCCCGTCAAGAGGAGAGAATTCATCAAGTTTAATAAGCACAAACACTGTATATGTCGAATTTCAGCATTTTTGTGTGACCGGGAAAACCACAGTCACAAGCCGAGCTGCAGTTCCATAGAAATTTCAGTTTTACCGCTGAACTAAAAATGGGTAGAAAGTACTTTTTCTCCCTTCCTGTTAATGCCTCAGACTTCCCCTTTACAGTGCACACTTTGTCTAATCCTCCCCGCTTCAGCCCAGAAATATTGAGCTTCAGATGTGTTGTTAACGTTGAGTAAAAAAGTTGCTCGCAGCTGTTCTAGGAACACATTATGAAATCGCGTATATCTTTGCTTCTACACATAGCAATGTATTGTGCTTTGCTTTACACACTATTCTACCGTCAAGAGGAGAGAATTCATCAAATTTAATAAGCACAAACACTGTATAAGTCGAATTTCAGCATTTTTGTGTGACCGGGAAAACCAGAGTCACAAGCCGAGCTGCAGTTCCATAGAAATTTCAGTTTTACCGCTGAACTAAAAATGGGTAGAAAGTACTTTTTCTCCCTTCCTGTTAATGCCACAGACTTCCCCTTTACAGTGCACACTTTGTCTAATCTTCCCCGCTTCAGCCCAGAAATATTGAGCTTCAGATGTGTTGTTAACGTTGAGTAAAAAAGTTGCTCGCAGCTGTTCTAGGAACACATTCTGAAATCGCGTATATCTTTGCTTCTACACATAGCAATGTATTGTGCTTTGCTTTACACACTATTCTACCGTCAAGAGGAGAGAATTCATCAAGTTTAATAAGCACAAACACTGTATAAGTCGAATTTCAGCATTTTTGTGTGACCGGGAAAACCACAGTCACAAGCCGAGCTGCAGTTCCATAGAAATTTCAGTTTTACCGCTGAACTAAAAATGGGTAGAAAGTACTTTTTCTCCCTTCCTGTTAATGCCACAGACTTCCCCTTTACAGTGCACACTTTGTCTAATCCTCCCCGCTTCAGCCCAGAAATATTAAGCTTCAGATGTGTTGTTAACGTTGAGTAAAAAAGTTGCTCGCAGCTGTTCTAGGAACACATTCTGAAATCGCGTATATCTTTGCTTCTACACATAGCAATGTATTGTGCTTTGCTTTACACACTATTCTCCCGTCAAGAGGAGAGAATTCATCAAGTTTAATAAGCACAAACACTGTATAAGTCGAATTTCAGCATTTTTGTGTGACCGGGAAAACCACAGTCACAAGCCGAGCTGCAGTTCCATAGAAATTTCAGTTTTACCGCTGAACTAAAAATGGGTAGAAAGTACTTTTTCTCCCTTCCTGTTAATGCCACAGACTTCCCCTTTACAGTGCACACTTTGTCTAATCCTCCCCGCTTCAGCCCAGAAATATTGAGCTTCAGATGTGTTGTTAACGTTGAGTAAAAAAGTTGCTCGCAGCTGTTCTAGGAACACATTATGAAATCGCGTATATCTTTGCTTCTACACATAGCAATGTATTGTGCTTTGCTTTACACACTATTCTACCGTCAAGAGGAGAGAATTCATCAAGTTTAATAAGCACAAACACTGTATAAGTCGAATTTCAGCATTTTTGTGTGACCGGGAAAACCACAGTCACAAGCCGAGCTGCAGTTCCATAGAAATTTCAGTTTTACCGCTGAACTAAAAATGGGTAGAAAGTACTTTTTCTCCCTTCCTGTTAATGCCACAGACTTCCCCTTTACAGTGCACACTTTGTCTAATCCTCCCCGCTTCAGCCCAGAAATATTGAGCTTCAGATGTGTTGTTAACGTTGAGTAAAAAAGTTGCTCGCAGCTGTTCTAGGAACACATTCTGAAATCGCGTATATCTTTGCTTCTACACATAGCAATGTATTGTGCTTTGCTTTACACACTATTCTACCGTCAAGAGGAGAGAATTCATCAAGTTTAATAAGCACAAACACTGTATAAGTCGAATTTCAGCATTTTTGTGTGACCGGGAAAACCACAGTCACAAGCCGAGCTGCAGTTCCATAGAAATTTCAGTTTTACCGCTGAACTAAAAATGGGTAGAAAGTACTTTTTCTCCCTTCCTGTTAATGCCACAGACTTCCCCTTTACAGTGCACACTTTGTCTAATCTTCCCCGCTTCAGCCCAGAAATATTGAGCTTCAGATGTGTTGTTAACGTTGAGTAAAAAAGTTGCTCGCAGCTGTTCTAGGAACACATTCTGAAATCGCGTATATCTTTGCTTCTACACATAGCAATGTATTGTGCTTTGCTTTACACACTATTCTACCGTCAAGAGGAGAGAATTCATCAAGTTTAATAAGCACAAACACTGTATAAGTCGAATTTCAGCATTTTTGTGTGACCGGGAAAACCACAGTCACAAGCCGAGCTGCAGTTCCATAGAAATTTCAGTTTTACCGCTGAACTAGAAATGGGTAGAAAATACTTTTTCTCCCTTCCTGTTAATGCCACAGACTTCCCCTTTACAGTGCACACTTTGTCTAATCCTCCCCGCTTCAGCCCAGAAATATTAAGCTTCAGATGTGTTGTTAACGTTGAGTAAAAAAATTGCTCGCAGCTGTTCTAGGAACACATTCTGAAATCGCGTATATCTTTGCTTCTACACATAGCAATGTATTGTGCTTTGTTTTACACACTATTCTCCCGTCAAGAGGAGAGAATTCATCAAGTTTAATAAGCACAAACACTGTATAAGTCGAATTTCAGCATTTTTGTGTGACCGGGAAAACCACAGTCACAAGCCGAGCTGCAGTTCCATAGAAATTTCAGTTTTACCGCTGAACTAAAAATGGGTAGAAAGTACTTTTTCTCCCTTCCTGTTAATGCCACAGACTTCCCCTTTACAGTGCACACTTTGTCTAATCCTCCCCGCTTCAGCCCAGAAATATTGAGCTTCAGATGTGTTGTTAACGTTGAGTAAAAAAGTTGCTCGCAGCTGTTCTAGGAACACATTCTGAAATCGCGTATATCTTTGCTTCTACACATAGCAATGTATTGTGCTTTGCTTTACACACTATTCTACCGTCAAGAGGAGAGAATTCATCAAGTTTAATAAGCACAAACACTGTATAAGTCGAATTTCAGCATTTTTGTGTGACCGGGAAAACCACAGTCACAAGCCGAGCTGCAGTTCCATAGAAATTTCAGTTTTACCGCTGAACTAAAAATGGGTAGAAAGTACTTTTTCTCCCTTCCTGTTAATGCCACAGACTTCCCCTTTACAGTGCACACTTTGTCTAATCCTCCCCGCTTCAGCCCACAAATATTGAGCTTCAGATGTGATGTTAACGTTGAGTAAAAAAGTTGCTCGCAGCTGTTCTAGGAACACATTCTGAAATCGCGTATATCTTTGCTTCTACACATAGCAATGTATTGTGCTTTGCTTTACACACTATTCTACCGTCAAGAGGAGAGAATTCATCAAGTTTAATAAGCACAAACACTGTATAAGTCGAATTTCAGCATTTTTGTGTGACCGGGAAAACCACAGTCACAAGCCGAGCTGCAGTTCCATAGAAATTTCAGTTTTACCGCTGAACTAAAAATGGGTAGAAAGTACTTTTTCTCCCTTCCTGTTAATGCCACAGACTTCCCCTTTACAGTGCACACTTTGTCTAATCCTCCCCGCTTCAGCCCAGAAATATTGAGCTTCAGATGTGATGTTAACTTTGAGTAAAAAAGTTGCTCGCAGCTGTTCTAGGAACACATTCTGAAATCGCGTATATCTTTGCTTCTACACATAGCAATGTATTGTGCTTTGCTTTACACACTATTCTACCGTCAAGAGGAGAGAATTCATCAAGTTTAATAAGCACAAACACTGTATAAGTCGAATTTCAGCATTTTTGTGTGACCGGGAAAACCACAGTCACAAGCCGAGCTGCAGTTCCATAGAAATTTCAGTTTTACCGCTGAACTAAAAATGGGTAGAAAGTACTTTTTCTCCCTTCCTGTTAATGCCACAGACTTCCCCTTTACAGTGCACACTTTGTCTAATCCTCCCCGCTTCAGCCCAGAAATATTAAGCTTCAGATGTGTTGTTAACGTTGAGTAAAAAAGTTGCTCGCAGCTGTTCTAGGAACACATTCTGAAATCGCGTATATCTTTGCTTCTACACATAGCAATGTATTGTGCTTTGCTTTACACACTATTTTCCCGTCAAGAGGAGAGAATTCATCAAGTTTAATAAGCACAAACACTGTATATGTCGAATTTCAGCATTTTTGTGTGACCGGGAAAACCACAGTCACAAGCCGAGCTGCAGTTCCATAGAAATTTCAGTTTTACCGCTGAACTAAAAATGGGTAGAAAGTACTTTTTCTCCCTTCCTGTTAATGCCACAGACTTCCCCTTTACAGTGCACACTTTGTCTAATCCTCCCCGCTTCAGCCCAGAAATATTGAGCTTCAGATGTGTTGTTAACGTTGAGTAAAAAAGTTGCTCGCAGCTGTTCTAGGAACACATTATGAAATCGCTTATATCTTTGCTTCTACACATAGCAATGTATTGTGCTTTGCTTTACACACTATTCTACCGTCAAGAGGAGAGAATTCATCAAATTTAATAAGCACAAACACTGTATAAGTCGAATTTCAGCATTTTTGTGTGACCGGGAAAACCACAGTCACAAGCCGAGCTGCAGTTCCATAGAAATTTCAGTTTTACCGCTGAACTAAAAATGGGTAGAAAGTACTTTTTCTCCCTTCCTGTTAATGCCACAGACTTCCCCTTTACAGTGCACACTTTGTCTAATCTTCCCCGCTTCAGCCCAGAAATATTGAGCTTCAGATGTGTTGTTAACGTTGAGTAAAAAAGTTGCTCGCAGCTGTTCTAGGAACACATTCTGAAATCGCGTATATCTTTGCTTCTACACATAGCAATGTATTGTGCTTTGCTTTACACACTATTCTACCGTCAAGAGGAGAGAATACATCAAGTTTAATAAGCACAAACACTGTATAAGTCGAATTTCAGCATTTTTGTGTGACCGGGAAAACCACAGTCACAAGCCGAGCTGCAGTTCCATAGAAATTTCAGTTTTACCGCTGAACTAAAAATGGGTAGAAAGTACTTTTTCTCCCTTCCTGTTAATGCCACAGACTTCCCCTTTACAGTGCACACTTTGTCTAATCTTCCCCGCTTCAGCCCAGAAATATTGAGCTTCAGATGTGTTGTTAACGTTGAGTAAAAAAGTTGCTCGCAGCTGTTCTAGGAACACATTCTGAAATCGCGTATATCTTTGCTTCTACACATAGCAATGTATTGTGCTTTGCTTTACACACTATTCTACCGTCAAGAGGAGAGAATTCATCAAGTTTAATAAGCACAAACACTGTATAAGTCGAATTTCAGCATTTTTGTGTGACCGGGAAAACCACAGTCACAAGCCGAGCTGCAGTTCCATAGAAATTTCAGTTTTACCGCTGAACTAGAAATGGGTAGAAAATACTTTTTCTCCCTTCCTGTTAATGCCACAGACTTCCCCTTTACAGTGCACACTTTGTCTAATCCTCCCCGCTTCAGCCCAGAAATATTAAGCTTCAGATGTGTTGTTAACGTTGAGTAAAAAAATTGCTCGCAGCTGTTCTAGGAACACATTCTGAAATCGCGTATATCTTTGCTTCTACACATAGCAATGTATTGTGCTTTGTTTTACACACTATTCTCCCGTCAAGAGGAGAGAATTCATCAAGTTTAATAAGCACAAACACTGTATAAGTCGAATTTCAGCATTTTTGTGTGACCGGGAAAACCACAGTCACAAGCCGAGCTGCAGTTCCATAGAAATTTCAGTTTTACCGCTGAACTAAAAATGGGTAGAAAGTACTTTTTCTCCCTTCCTGTTAATGCCACAGACTTCCCCTTTACAGTGCACACTTTGTCTAATCTTCCCCGCTTCAGCCCAGAAATATTGAGCTTCAGATGTGTTGTTAACGTTGAGTAAAAAAGTTGCTCGCAGCTGTTCTAGGAACACATTCTGAAATCGCGTATATCTTTGCTTCTACACATAGCAATGTATTGTGCTTTGCTTTACACACTATTCTACCGTCAAGAGGAGAGAATTCATCAAGTTTAATAAGCACAAACACTGTATAAGTCGAATTTCAGCATTTTTGTGTGACCGGGAAAACCACAGTCACAAGCCGAGCTGCAGTTCCATAGAAATTTCAGTTTTACCGCTGAACTAGAAATGGGTAGAAAATACTTTTTCTCCCTTCCTGTTAATGCCACAGACTTCCCCTTTACAGTGCACACTTTGTCTAATCCTCCCCGCTTCAGCCCAGAAATATTAAGCTTCAGATGTGTTGTTAACGTTGAGTAAAAAAATTGCTCGCAGCTGTTCTAGGAACACATTCTGAAATCGCGTATATCTTTGCTTCTACACATAGCAATGTATTGTGCTTTGTTTTACACACTATTCTCCCGTCAAGAGGAGAGAATTCATCAAGTTTAATAAGCACAAACACTGTATAAGTCGAATTTCAGCATTTTTGTGTGACCGGGAAAACCACAGTCACAAACCGAGCTGCAGTTCCATAGAAATTTCAGTTTTACCGCTGAACTAAAAATGGGTAGAAAGTACTTTTTCTCCCTTCCTGTTAATGCCACAGACTTCCCCTTTACAGTGCACACTTTGTCTAATCTTCCCCGCTTCAGCCCAGAAATATTGAGCTTCAGATGTGTTGTTAACGTTGAGTAAAAAAGTTGCTCGCAGCTGTTCTAGGAACACATTCTGAAATCGCGTATATCTTTGCTTCTACACATAGCAATGTATTGTGCTTTGCTTTACACACTATTCTACCGTCAAGAGGAGAGAATTCATCAAGTTTAATAAGCACAAACACTGTATAAGTCGAATTTCAGCATTTTTGTGTGACCGGGAAAACCACAGTCACAAGCCGAGCTGCAGTTCCATAGAAATTTCAGTTTTACCGCTGAACTAAAAATGGGTAGAAAGTACTTTTTCTCCCTTCCTGTTAATGCCACAGACTTCCCCTTTACAGTGCACACTTTGTCTAATCTTCCCCGCTTCAGCCCAGAAATATTGAGCTTCAGATGTGTTGTTAACGTTGAGTAAAAAAGTTGCTCGCAGCTGTTCTAGGAACACATTCTGAAATCGCGTATATCTTTGCTTCTACACATAGCAATGTATTGTGCTTTGCTTTACACACTATTCTACCGTCAAGAGGAGAGAATTCATCAAGTTTAATAAGCACAAACACTGTATAAGTCGAATTTCAGCATTTTTGTGTGACCGGGAAAACCACAGTCACAAGCCGAGCTGCAGTTCCATAGAAATTTCAGTTTTACCGCTGAACTAAAAATGGGTAGAAAGTACTTTTTCTCCCTTCCTGTTAATGCCACAGACTTCCCCTTTACAGTGCACACTTTGTCTAATCCTCCCCGCTTCAGCCCAGAAATATTGAGCTTCAGATGTGATGTTAACGTTGAGTAAAAAAGTTGCTCGTAGCTGTTCTAGGAACACATTCTGAAATCGCGTATATCTTTGCTTCTACACATAGCAATGTATTGTGCTTTGCTTTACACACTATTCTACCGTCAAGAGGAGAGAATTCATCAAGTTTAATAAGCACAAACACTGTATAAGTCGAATTTCAGCATTTTTGTGTGACCGGGAAAACCACAGTCACAAGCCGAGCTGCAGTTCCATAGAAATTTCAGTTTTACCGCTGAACTAAAAATGGGTAGAAAGTACTTTTTCTCCCTTCCTGTTAATGCCACAGACTTCCCCTTTACAGTGCACACTTTGTCTAATCCTCCCCGCTTCAGCCCAGAAATATTGAGCTTCAGATGTGATGTTAACTTTGAGTAAAAAAGTTGCTCGCAGCTGTTCTAGGAACACATTCTGAAATCGCGTATATCTTTGCTTCTACACATAGCAATGTATTGTGCTTTGCTTTACACACTATTCTACCGTCAAGAGGAGAGAATTCATCAAGTTTAATAAGCACAAACACTGTATAAGTCGAATTTCAGCATTTTTGTGTGACCGGGAAAACCACAGTCACAAGCCGAGCTGCAGTTCCATAGAAATTTCAGTTTTACCGCTGAACTAAAAATGGGTAGAAAGTACTTTTTATCCCTTCCTGTTAATGCCACAGACTTCCCCTTTACAGTGCACACTTTGTCTAATCTTCCCCGCTTCAGCCCAGAAATATTGAGCTTCAGATGTGTTGTTAACGTTGAGTAAAAAAGTTGCTCGCAGCTGTTCTAGGAACACATTCTGAAATCGCGTATATCTTTGCTTCTACACATAGCAATGTATTGTGCTTTGCTTTACACACTATTCTACCGTCAAGAGGAGAGAATTCATCAAGTTTAATAAGCACAAACACTGTATAAGTCGAATTTCAGCATTTTTGTGTGACCGGGAAAACCACAGTCACAAGCCGAGCTGCAGTTCCATAGAAATTTCAGTTTTACCGCTGAACTAAAAATGGGTAGAAAGTACTTTTTCTCCCTTCCTGTTAATGCCACAGACTTCCCCTTTACAGTGCACACTTTGTCTAATCCTCCCCGCTTCAGCCCAGAAATATTGAGCTTCAGATGTGTTGTTAACGTTGAGTAAAAAAGTTGCTCGCAGCTGTTCTAGGAACACATTCTGAAATCGCGTATATCTTTGCTTCTACACATAGCAATGTATTGTGCTTTGCTTTACACACTATTCTCCCGTCAAGAGGAGAGAATTCATCAAGTTTAATAAGCACAAACACTGTATATGTCGAATTTCAGCATTTTTGTGTGACCGGGAAAACCACAGTCACAAGCCGAGCTGCAGTTCCATAGAAATTTCAGTTTTACCGCTGAACTAAAAATGGGTAGAAAGTACTTTTTCTCCCTTCCTGTTAATGCCACAGACTTCCCCTTTACAGTGCACACTTTGTCTAATCCTCCCCGCTTCAGCCCAGAAATATTGAGCTTCAGATGTGTTGTTAACGTTGAGTAAAAAAGTTGCTCGCAGCTGTTCTAGGAACACATTATGAAATCGCGTATATCTTTGCTTCTACACATAGCAATGTATTGTGCTTTGCTTTACACACTATTCTACCGTCAAGAGGAGAGAATTCATCAAATTTAATAAGCACAAACACTGTATAAGTCGAATTTCAGCATTTTTGTGTGACCGGGAAAACCAGAGTCACAAGCCGAGCTGCAGTTCCATAGAAATTTCAGTTTTACCGCTGAACTAAAAATGGGTAGAAAGTACTTTTTCTCCCTTCCTGTTAATGCCACAGACTTCCCCTTTACAGTGCACACTTTGTCTAATCTTCCCCGCTTCAGCCCAGAAATATTGAGCTTCAGATGTGTTGTTAACGTTGAGTAAAAAAGTTGCTCGCAGCTGTTCTAGGAACACATTCTGAAATCGCGTATATCTTTGCTTCTACACATAGCAATGTATTGTGCTTTGCTTTACACACTATTCTACCGTCAAGAGGAGAGAATACATCAAGTTTAATAAGCACAAACACTGTATAAGTCGAATTTCAGCATTTTTGTGTGACCGGGAAAACCACAGTCACAAGCCGAGCTGCAGTTCCATAGAAATTTCAGTTTTACCGCTGAACTAAAAATGGGTAGAAAGTACTTTTTCTCCCTTCCTGTTAATGCCACAGACTTCCCCTTTACAGTGCACACTTTGTCTAATCTTCCCCGCTTCAGCCCAGAAATATTGAGCTTCAGATGTGTTGTTAACGTTGAGTAAAAAAGTTGCTCGCAGCTGTTCTAGGAACACATTCTGAAATCGCGTATATCTTTGCTTCTACACATAGCAATGTATTGTGCTTTGCTTTACACACTATTCTACCGTCAAGAGGAGAGAATTCATCAAGTTTAATAAGCACAAACACTGTATAAGTCGAATTTCAGCATTTTTGTGTGACCGGGAAAACCACAGTCACAAGCCGAGCTGCAGTTCCATAGAAATTTCAGTTTTACCGCTGAACTAGAAATGGGTAGAAAATACTTTTTCTCCCTTCCTGTTAATGCCACAGACTTCCCCTTTACAGTGCACACTTTGTCTAATCCTCCCCGCTTCAGCCCAGAAATATTAAGCTTCAGATGTGTTGTTAACGTTGAGTAAAAAAATTGCTCGCAGCTGTTCTAGGAACACATTCTGAAATCGCGTATATCTTTGCTTCTACACATAGCAATGTATTGTGCTTTGTTTTACACACTATTCTCCCGTCAAGAGGAGAGAATTCATCAAGTTTAATAAGCACAAACACTGTATAAGTCGAATTTCAGCATTTTTGTGTGACCGGGAAAACCACAGTCACAAACCGAGCTGCAGTTCCATAGAAATTTCAGTTTTACCGCTGAACTAAAAATGGGTAGAAAGTACTTTTTCTCCCTTCCTGTTAATGCCACAGACTTCCCCTTTACAGTGCACACTTTGTCTAATCTTCCCCGCTTCAGCCCAGAAATATTGAGCTTCAGATGTGTTGTTAACGTTGAGTAAAAAAGTTGCTCGCAGCTGTTCTAGGAACACATTCTGAAATCGCGTATATCTTTGCTTCTACACATAGCAATGTATTGTGCTTTGCTTTACACACTATTCTACCGTCAAGAGGAGAGAATTCATCAAGTTTAATAAGCACAAACACTGTATAAGTCGAATTTCAGCATTTTTGTGTGACCGGGAAAACCACAGTCACAAGCCGAGCTGCAGTTCCATAGAAATTTCAGTTTTACCGCTGAACTAAAAATGGGTAGAAAGTACTTTTTCTCCCTTCCTGTTAATGCCACAGACTTCCCCTTTACAGTGCACACTTTGTCTAATCTTCCCCGCTTCAGCCCAGAAATATTGAGCTTCAGATGTGTTGTTAACGTTGAGTAAAAAAGTTGCTCGCAGCTGTTCTAGGAACACATTCTGAAATCGCGTATATCTTTGCTTCTACACATAGCAATGTATTGTGCTTTGCTTTACACACTATTCTACCGTCAAGAGGAGAGAATTCATCAAGTTTAATAAGCACAAACACTGTATAAGTCGAATTTCAGCATTTTTGTGTGACCGGGAAAACCACAGTCACAAGCCGAGCTGCAGTTCCATAGAAATTTCAGTTTTACCGCTGAACTAAAAATGGGTAGAAAGTACTTTTTCTCCCTTCCTGTTAATGCCACAGACTTCCCCTTTACAGTGCACACTTTGTCTAATCCTCCCCGCTTCAGCCCAGAAATATTGAGCTTCAGATGTGTTGTTAACGTTGAGTAAAAAAGTTGCTCGCAGCTGTTCTAGGAACACATTCTGAAATCGCGTATATCTTTGCTTCTACACATAGCAATGTATTGTGCTTTGCTTTACACACTATTCTACCGTCAAGAGGAGAGAATTCATCAAGTTTAATAAGCACAAACACTGTATAAGTCGAATTTCAGCATTTTTGTGTGACCGGGAAAACCACAGTCACAAGCCGAGCTGCAGTTCCATAGAAATTTCAGTTTTACCGCTGAACTAAAAATGGGTAGAAAGTACTTTTTCTCCCTTCCTGTTAATGCCACAGACTTCCCCTTTACAGTGCACACTTTGTCTAATCCTCCCCGCTTCAGCCCAGAAATATTGAGCTTCAGATGTGATGTTAACGTTGAGTAAAAAAGTTGCTCGCAGCTGTTCTAGGAACACATTCTGAAATCGCGTATATCTTTGCTTCTACACATAGCAATGTATTGTGCTTTGCTTTACACACTATTCTACCGTCAAGAGGAGAGAATTCATCAAGTTTAATAAGCACAAACACTGTATAAGTCGAATTTCAGCATTTTTGTGTGACCGGGAAAACCACAGTCACAAGCCGAGCTGCAGTTCCATAGAAATTTCAGTTTTACCGCTGAACTAAAAATGGGTAGAAAGTACTTTTTCTCCCTTCCTGTTAATGCCACAGACTTCCCCTTTACAGTGCACACTTTGTCTAATCCTCCCCGCTTCAGCCCAGAAATATTGAGCTTCAGATGTGATGTTAACTTTGAGTAAAAAAGTTGCTCGCAGCTGTTCTAGGAACACATTCTGAAATCGCGTATATCTTTGCTTCTACACATAGCAATGTATTGTGCTTTGCTTTACACACTATTCTACCGTCAAGAGGAGAGAATTCATCAAATTTAATAAGCACAAACACTGTATAAGTCGAATTTCAGCATTTTTGTGTGACCGGGAAAACCAGAGTCACAAGCCGAGCTGCAGTTCCATAGAAATTTCAGTTTTACCGCTGAACTAAAAATGGGTAGAAAGTACTTTTTCTCCCTTCCTGTTAATGCCACAGACTTCCCCTTTACAGTGCACACTTTGTCTAATCTTCCCCGCTTCAGCCCAGAAATATTGAGCTTCAGATGTGTTGTTAACGTTGAGTAAAAAAGTTGCTCGCAGCTGTTCTAGGAACACATTCTGAAATCGCGTATATCTTTGCTTCTACACATAGCAATGTATTGTGCTTTGCTTTACACACTATTCTACCGTCAAGAGGAGAGAATACATCAAGTTTAATAAGCACAAACACTGTATAAGTCGAATTTCAGCATTTTTGTGTGACCGGGAAAACCACAGTCACAAGCCGAGCTGCAGTTCCATAGAAATTTCAGTTTTACCGCTGAACTAGAAATGGGTAGAAAATACTTTTTCTCCCTTCCTGTTAATGCCACAGACTTCCCCTTTACAGTGCACACTTTGTCTAATCCTCCCCGCTTCAGCCCAGAAATATTAAGCTTCAGATGTGTTGTTAACGTTGAGTAAAAAAATTGCTCGCAGCTGTTCTAGGAACACATTCTGAAATCGCGTATATCTTTGCTTCTACACATAGCAATGTATTGTGCTTTGTTTTACACACTATTCTCCCGTCAAGAGGAGAGAATTCATCAAGTTTAATAAGCACAAACACTGTATAAGTCGAATTTCAGCATTTTTGTGTGACCGGGAAAACCACAGTCACAAGCCGAGCTGCAGTTCCATAGAAATTTCAGTTTTACCGCTGAACTAAAAATGGGTAGAAAGTACTTTTTCTCCCTTCCTGTTAATGCCACAGACTTCCCCTTTACAGTGCACACTTTGTCTAATCTTCCCCGCTTCAGCCCAGAAATATTGAGCTTCAGATGTGTTGTTAACGTTGAGTAAAAAAGTTGCTCGCAGCTGTTCTAGGAACACATTCTGAAATCGCGTATATCTTTGCTTCTACACATAGCAATGTATTGTGCTTTGCTTTACACACTATTCTACCGTCAAGAGGAGAGAATTCATCAAGTTTAATAAGTACAAACACTGTATAAGTCGAATTTCAGCATTTTTGTGTGACCGGGAAAACCACAGTCACAAGACGAGCTGCAGTTCCATAGAAATTTCAGTTTTACCGCTGAACTAAAAATGGGTAGAAAGTACTTTTTCTCCCTTCCTGTTAATGCCACAGACTTCCCCTTTACAGTGCACACTTTGTCTAATCCTCCCCGCTTCAGCCCAGAAATATTGAGCTTCAGATGTGTTGTTAACGTTGAGTAAAAAAGTTGCTCGCAGCTGTTCTAGGAACACATTCTGAAATCGCGTATATCTTTGCTTCTACACATAGCAATGTATTGTGCTTTGCTTTACACACTATTCTACCGTCAAGAGGAGAGAATTCATCAAGTTTAATAAGCACAAACACTGTATAAGTCGAATTTCAGCATTTTTGTGTGACCGGGAAAACCACAGTCACAAGCCGAGCTGCAGTTCCATAGAAATTTCAGTTTTACCGCTGAACTAAAAATGGGTAGAAAGTACTTTTTCTCCCTTCCTGTTAATGCCACAGACTTCCCCTTTACAGTGCACACTTTGTCTAATCTTCCCCGCTTCAGCCCAGAAATATTGAGCTTCAGATGTGTTGTTAACGTTGAGTAAAAAAGTTGCTCGCAGCTGTTCTAGGAACACATTCTGAAATCGCGTATATCTTTGCTTCTACACATAGCAATGTATTGTGCTTTGCTTTACACACTATTCTACCGTCAAGAGGAGAGAATTCATCAAGTTTAATAAGCACAAACACTGTATAAGTCGAATTTCAGCATTTTTGTGTGACCGGGAAAACCACAGTCACAAGCCGAGCTGCAGTTCCATAGAAATTTCAGTTTTACCGCTGAACTAAAAATGGGTAGAAAGTACCTTTTCTCCCTTCCTGTTAATGCCACAGACTTCCCCTTTACAGTGCACACTTTGTCTAATCTTCCCCGCTTCAGCCCAGAAATATTGAGCTTCAGATGTGTTGTTAACGTTGAGTAAAAAAGTTGCTCGCAGCTGTTCTAGGAACACATTCTGAAATCGCGTATATCTTTGCTTCTACACATAGCAATGTATTGTGCTTTGCTTTACACACTATTCTACCGTCAAGAGGAGAGAATTCATCAAGTTTAATAAGCACAAACACTGTATAAGTCGAATTTCAGCATTTTTGTGTGACCGGGAAAACCACAGTCACAAGCCGAGCTGCAGTTCCATAGAAATTTCAGTTTTACCGCTGAACTAAAAATGGGTAGAAAGTACTTTTTCTCCCTTCCTGTTAATGCCACAGACTTCCCCTTTACAGTGCACACTTTGTCTAATCCTCCCCGCTTCAGCCCAGAAATATTGAGCTTCAGATGTGTTGTTAACGTTGAGTAAAAAAGTTGCTCGCAGCTGTTCTAGGAACACATTCTGAAATCGCGTATATCTTTGCTTCTACACATAGCAATGTATTGTGCTTTGCTTTACACACTATTCTACCGTCAAGAGGAGAGAATTCATCAAGTTTAATAAGCACAAACACTGTATAAGTCGAATTTCAGCATTTTTGTGTGACCGGGAAAACCACAGTCACAAGCCGAGCTGCAGTTCCATAGAAATTTCAGTTTTACCGCTGAACTAAAAATGGGTAGAAAGTACTTTTTCTCCCTTCCTGTTAATGCCACAGACTTCCCCTTTACAGTGCACACTTTGTCTAATCCTCCCCGCTTCAGCCCAGAAATATTGAGCTTCAGATGTGTTGTTAACGTTGAGTAAAAACGTTGCTCGCAGCTGTTCTAGGAACACATTCTGAAATCGCGTATATCTTTGCTTCTACACATAGCAATGTATTGTGCTTTGCTTTACACACTATTCTACCGTCAAGAGGAGAGAATTCATCAAGTTTAATAAGCACAAACACTGTATAAGTCGAATTTCAGCATTTTTGTGTGACCGGGAAAACCACAGTCACAAGCCGAGCTGCAGTTCCATAGAAATTTCAGTTTTACCGCTGAACTAAAAATGGGTAGAAAGTACTTTTTCTCCCTTCCTGTTAATGCCACAGACTTCCCCTTTACAGTGCACACTTTGTCTAATCCTCCCCGCTTCAGCCCAGAAATATTGAGCTTCAGATGTGATGTTAACTTTGAGTAAAAAAGTTGCTCGCAGCTGTTCTAGGAACACATTCTGAAATCGCGTATATCTTTGCTTCTACACATAGCAATGTATTGTG
Organism: Ascaphus truei; assembly: GCF_040206685.1. Taxonomy (NCBI): domain Eukaryota; kingdom Metazoa; phylum Chordata; class Amphibia; order Anura; family Ascaphidae; genus Ascaphus; species Ascaphus truei. The sequence goes on from NW_027454355.1 coordinate 845,334, forward strand.
CTTTGCTTTACACACTATTCTCCCGTCAAGAGGAGAGAATTCATCAAGTTTAATAAGCACAAACACTGTATAAGTCGAATTTCAGCATTTTTGTGTGACCGGGAAAACCACAGTCACAAGCCGAGCTGCAGTTCCATAGAAATTTCAGTTTTACCGCTGAACTAAAAATGGGTAGAAAGTACTTTTTCTCCCTTCCTGTTAATGCCACAGACTTCCCCTTTACAGTGCACACTTTGTCTAATCCTCCCCGCTTCAGCCCAGAAATATTGAGCTTCAGATGTGTTGTTAACGTTGAGTAAAAAAGTTGCTCGCAGCTGTTCTAGGAACACATTCTGAAATCGCGTATATCTTTGCTTCTACACATAGCAATGTATTGTGCTTTGCTTTACACACTATTCTACCGTCAAGAGGAGAGAATTCATCAAGTTTAATAAGCACAAACACTGTATAAGTCGAATTTCAGCATTTTTGTGTGACCGGGAAAACCACAGTCACAAGCCGAGCTGCAGTTCCATAGAAATTTCAGTTTTACCGCTGAACTAAAAATGGGTAGAAAGTACTTTTTCTCCCTTCCTGTTAATGCCACAGACTTCCCCTTTACAGTGCACACTTTGTCTAATCCTCCCCGCTTCAGCCCAGAAATATTGAGCTTCAGATGTGTTGTTAACGTTGAGTAAAAAAGTTGCTCGCAGCTGTTCTAGGAACACATTCTGAAATCGCGTATATCTTTGCTTCTACACATAGCAATGTATTGTGCTTTGCTTTACACACTATTCTACCGTCAAGAGGAGAGAATTCATCAAGTTTAATAAGCACAAACACTGTATAAGTCGAATTTCAGCATTTTTGTGTGACCGGGAAAACCACAGTCACAAGCCGAGCTGCAGTTCCATAGAAATTTCAGTTTTACCGCTGAACTAAAAATGGGTAGAAAGTACTTTTTCTCCCTTCCTGTTAATGCCACAGACTTCCCCTTTACAGTGCACACTTTGTCTAATCCTCCCCGCTTCAGCCCAGAAATATTGAGCTTCAGATGTGTTGTTAACGTTGAGTAAAAAAGTTGCTCGCAGCTGTTCTAGGAACACATTCTGAAATCGTGTATATCTTTGCTTCTACACATAGCAATGTATTGTGCTTTGCTTTACACACTATTCTACCGTCAAGAGGAGAGAATTCATCAAGTTTAATAAGCACAAACACTGTATAAGTCGAATTTCAGCATTTTTGTGTGACCGGGAAAACCACAGTCACAAGCCGAGCTGCAGTTCCATAGAAATTTCAGTTTTACCGCTGAACTAAAAATGGGTAGAAAGTACTTTTTCTCCCTTCCTGTTAATGCCACAGACTTCCCCTTTACAGTGCACACTTTGTCTAATCCTCCCCGCTTCAGCCCAGAAATATTGAGCTTCAGATGTGTTGTTAACGTTGAGTAAAAAAGTTGCTCGCAGCTGTTCTAGGAACACATTCTGAAATCGCGTATATCTTTGCTTCTACACATAGCAATGTATTGTGCTTTGCTTTACACACTATTCTACCGTCAAGAGGAGAGAATTCATCAAGTTTAATAAGCACAAACACTGTATAAGTCGAATTTCAGCATTTTTGTGTGACCGGGAAAACCACAGTCACAAGCCGAGCTGCAGTTCCATAGAAATTTCAGTTTTACCGCTGAACTAAAAATGGGTAGAAAGTACTTTTTCTCCCTTCCTGTTAATGCCACAGACTTCCCCTTTACAGTGCACACTTTGTCTAATCCTCCCCGCTTCAGCCCAGAAATATTGAGCTTCAGATGTGATGTTAACGTTGAGTAAAAAAGTTGCTCGCAGCTGTTCTAGGAACACATTCTGAAATCGCGTATATCTTTGCTTCTACACATAGCAATGTATTGTGCTTTGCTTTACACACTATTCTACCGTCAAGAGGAGAGAATTCATCAAGTTTAATAAGCACAAACACTGTATAAGTCGAATTTCAGCATTTTTGTGTGACCGGGAAAACCACAGTCACAAGTCGAGCTGCAGTTCCATAGAAATTTCAGTTTTACCGCTGAACTAAAAATGGGTAGAAAGTACTTTTTCTCCCTTCCTGTTAATGCCACAGACTTCCCCTTTACAGTGCACACTTTGTCTAATCCTCCCCGCTTCAGCCCAGAAATATTGAGCTTCAGATGTGATGTTAACTTTGAGTAAAAAAGTTGCTCGCAGCTGTTCTAGGAACACATTCTGAAATGGCGTATATCTTTGCTTCTACACATAGCAATGTATTGTGCTTTGCTTTACACACTATTCTACCGTAAAGAGGAGAGAATTCATCAAGTTTAATAAGCACAAACACTGTATAAGTCGAATTTCAGCATTTTTGTGTGACCGGGAAAACCACAGTCACAAGCCGAGCTGCAGTTCCATAGAAATTTCAGTTTTACCGCTGAACTAAAAATGGGTAGAAAGTACTTTTTCTCCCTTCCTGTTAATGCCACAGACTTCCCCTTTACAGTGCACACTTTGTCTAATCCTCCCCGCTTCAGCCCAGAAATATTAAGCTTCAGATGTGTTGTTAACGTTGAGTAAAAAAGTTGCTCGCAGCTGTTCTAGGAACACATTCTGAAATCGCGTATATCTTTGCTTCTACACATAGCAATGTATTGTGCTTTGCTTTACACACTATTCTCCCGTCAAGAGGAGAGAATTCATCAAGTTTAATAAGCACAAACACTGTATATGTCGAATTTCAGCATTTTTGTGTGACCGGGAAAACCACAGTCACAAGCCGAGCTGCAGTTCCATAGAAATTTCAGTTTTACCGCTGAACTAAAAATGGGTAGAAAGTACTTTTTCTCCCTTCCTGTTAATGTCACAGACTTCCCCTTTACAGTGCACACTTTGTCTAATCCTCCCCGCTTCAGCCCAGAAATATTGAGCTTCAGATGTGTTGTTAACGTTGAGTAAAAAAGTTGCTCGCAGCTGTTCTAGGAACACATTCTGAAATCGCGTATATCTTTGCTTCTACACATAGCAATGTATTGTGCTTTGCTTTACACACTATTCTACCGTCAAGAGGAGAGAATTCATCAAATTTAATAAGCACAAACACTGTATAAGTCGAATTTCAGCATTTTTGTGTGACCGGGAAAACCAGAGTCACAAGCCGAGCTGCAGTTCCATAGAAATTTCAGTTTTACCGCTGAACTAAAAATGGGTAGAAAGTACTTTTTCTCCCTTCCTGTTAATGCCACAGACTTCCCCTTTACAGTGCACACTTTGTCTAATCTTCCCCGCTTCAGCCCAGAAATATTGAGCTTCAGATGTGTTGTTAACGTTGAGTAAAAAAGTTGCTCGCAGCTGTTCTAGGAACAAATTCTGAAATCGCGTATATCTTTGCTTCTACACATAGCAATGTATTGTGCTTTGCTTTACACACTATTCTACCGTCAAGAGGAGAGAATACATCAAGTTTAATAAGCACAAACACTGTATAAGTCGAATTTCAGCATTTTTGTGTGACCGGGAAAACCACAGTCACAAGCCGAGCTGCAGTTCCATAGAAATTTCAGTTTTACCGCTGAAATAAAAATGGGTAGAAAGTACTTTTTCTCCCTTCCTGTTAATGCCACAGACTTCCCCTTTACAGTGCACACTTTGTCTAATCTTCCCCGCTTCAGCCCAGAAATATTGAGCTTCAGATGTGTTGTTAACGTTGAGTAAAAAAGTTGCTCGCAGCTGTTCTAGGAACACATTCTGAAATCGCGTATATCTTTGCTTCTACACATAGCAATGTATTGTGCTTTGCTTTACACACTATTATACCGTCATGAGGAGAGAATTCATCAAGTTTAATAAGCACAAACACTGTATAAGTCGAATTTCAGCATTTTTGTGTGACCGGGAAAACCACAGTCACAAGCCGAGCTGCAGTTCCATAGAAATTTCAGTTTTACCGCTGAACTAGAAATGGGTAGAAAATACTTTTTCTCCCTTCCTGTTAATGCCACAGACTTCCCCTTTACAGTGCACACTTTGTCTAATCCTCCCCGCTTCAGCCCAGAAATATTAAGCTTCAGATGTGTTGTTAACGTTGAGTAAAAAAATTGCTCGCAGCTGTTCTAGGAACACATTCTGAAATCGCGTATATCTTTGCTTCTACACATAGCAATGTATTGTGCTTTGTTTTACACACTATTCTCCCGTCAAGAGGAGAGAATTCATCAAGTTTAATAAGCACAAACACTGTATAAGTCGAATTTCAGCATTTTTGTGTGACCGGGAAAACCACAGTCACAAGCCGAGCTGCAGTTCCATAGAAATTTCAGTTTTACCGCTGAACTAAAAATGGGTAGAAAGTACTTTTTCTCCCTTCCTGTTAATGCCACAGACTTCCCCTTTACAGTGCACACTTTGTCTAATCTTCCCCGCTTCAGCCCAGAAATATTGAGCTTCAGATGTGTTGTTAACGTTGAGTAAAAAAGTTGCTCGCAGCTGTTCTAGGAACACATTCTGAAATCGCGTATATCTTTGCTTCTACACATAGCAATGTATTGTGCTTTGCTTTACACACTATTCTACCGTCAAGAGGAGAGAATTCATCAAGTTTAATAAGCACAAACACTGTATAAGTCGAATTTCAGCATTTTTGTGTGACCGGGAAAACCACAGTCACAAGCCGAGCTGCAGTTCCATAGAAATTTCAGTTTTACCGCTGAACTAAAAATGGGTAGAAAGTACTTTTTCTCCCTTCCTGTTAATGCCACAGACTTCCCCTTTACAGTGCACACTTTGTCTAATCCTCCCCGCTTCAGCCCAGAAATATTGAGCTTCAGATGTGATGTTAACTTTGAGTAAAAAAGTTGCTCGCAGCTGTTCTAGGAACACATTCTGAAATCGCGTATATCTTTGCTTCTACACATAGCAATGTATTGTGCTTTGCTTTACACACTATTCTACCGTCAAGAGGAGAGAATTCATCAAGTTTAATAAGCACAAACACTGTATAAGTCGAATTTCAGCATTTTTGTGTGACCGGGAAAACCACAGTCACAAGCCGAGCTGCAGTTCCATAGAAATTTCAGTTTTACCGCTGAACTAAAAATGGGTAGAAAGTACTTTTTCTCCCTTCCTGTTAATGCCACAGACTTCCCCTTTACAGTGCACACTTTGTCTAATCCTCCCCGCTTCAGCCCAGAAATATTGAGCTTCAGATGTGATGTTAACTTTGAGTAAAAAAGTTGCTCGCAGCTGTTCTAGGAACACATTCTGAAATCGCGTATATCTTTGCTTCTACACATAGCAATGTATTGTGCTTTGCTTTACACACTATTCTACCGTCAAGAGGAGAGAATTTATCAAGTTTAATAAGCACAAACACTGTATAAGTCGAATTTCAGCATTTTTGTGTGACCGGGAAAACCACAGTCACAAGCCGAGCTGCAGTTCCATAGAAATTTCAGTTTTACCGCTGAACTAAAAATGGGTAGAAAGTACTTTTTCTCCCTTCCTGTTAATGCCACAGACTTCCCCTTTACAGTGCACACTTTGTCTAATCCTCCCCGCTTCAGCCCAGAAATATTAAGCTTCAGATGTGTTGTTAACGTTGAGTAAAAAAGTTGCTCGCAGCTGTTCTAGGAACACATTCTGAAATCGCGTATATCTTTGCTTCTACACATAGCAATGTATTGTGCTTTGCTTTACACACTATTCTCCCGTCAAGAGGAGAGAATTCATCAAGTTTAATAAGCACAAACACTGTATATGTCGAATTTCAGCATTTTTGTGTGACCGGGAAAACCACAGTCACAAGCCGAGCTGCAGTTCCATAGAAATTTCAGTTTTACCGCTGAACTAAAAATGGGTAGAAAGTACTTTTTCTCCCTTCCTGTTAATGTCACAGACTTCCCCTTTACAGTGCACACTTTGTCTAATCCTCCCCGCTTCAGCCCAGAAATATTGAGCTTCAGATGTGTTGTTAACGTTGAGTAAAAAAGTTGCTCGCAGCTGTTCTAGGAACACATTCTGAAATCGCGTATATCTTTGCTTCTACACATAGCAATGTATTGTGCTTTGCTTTACACACTATTCTACCGTCAAGAGGAGAGAATTCATCAAATTTAATAAGCACAAACACTGTATAAGTCGAATTTCAGCATTTTTGTGTGACCGGGAAAACCAGAGTCACAAGCCGAGCTGCAGTTCCATAGAAATTTCAGTTTTACCGCTGAACTAAAAATGGGTAGAAAGTACTTTTTCTCCCTTCCTGTTAATGCCACAGACTTCCCCTTTACAGTGCACACTTTGTCTAATCTTCCCCGCTTCAGCCCAGAAATATTGAGCTTCAGATGTGTTGTTAACGTTGAGTAAAAAAGTTGCTCGCAGCTGTTCTAGGAACAAATTCTGAAATCGCGTATATCTTTGCTTCTACACATAGCAATGTATTGTGCTTTGCTTTACACACTATTCTACCGTCAAGAGGAGAGAATACATCAAGTTTAATAAGCACAAACACTGTATAAGTCGAATTTCAGCATTTTTGTGTGACCGGGAAAACCACAGTCACAAGCCGAGCTGCAGTTCCATAGAAATTTCAGTTTTACCGCTGAAATAAAAATGGGTAGAAAGTACTTTTTCTCCCTTCCTGTTAATGCCACAGACTTCCCCTTTACAGTGCACACTTTGTCTAATCTTCCCCGCTTCAGCCCAGAAATATTGAGCTTCAGATGTGTTGTTAACGTTGAGTAAAAAAGTTGCTCGCAGCTGTTCTAGGAACACATTCTGAAATCGCGTATATCTTTGCTTCTACACATAGCAATGTATTGTGCTTTGCTTTACACACTATTATACCGTCATGAGGAGAGAATTCATCAAGTTTAATAAGCACAAACACTGTATAAGTCGAATTTCAGCATTTTTGTGTGACCGGGAAAACCACAGTCACAAGCCGAGCTGCAGTTCCATAGAAATTTCAGTTTTACCGCTGAACTAGAAATGGGTAGAAAATACTTTTTCTCCCTTCCTGTTAATGCCACAGACTTCCCCTTTACAGTGCACACTTTGTCTAATCCTCCCCGCTTCAGCCCAGAAATATTAAGCTTCAGATGTGTTGTTAACGTTGAGTAAAAAAATTGCTCGCAGCTGTTCTAGGAACACATTCTGAAATCGCGTATATCTTTGCTTCTACACATAGCAATGTATTGTGCTTTGTTTTACACACTATTCTCCCGTCAAGAGGAGAGAATTCATCAAGTTTAATAAGCACAAACACTGTATAAGTCGAATTTCAGCATTTTTGTGTGACCGGGAAAACCACAGTCACAAGCCGAGCTGCAGTTCCATAGAAATTTCAGTTTTACCGCTGAACTAAAAATGGGTAGAAAGTACTTTTTCTCCCTTCCTGTTAATGCCACAGACTTCCCCTTTACAGTGCACACTTTGTCTAATCTTCCCCGCTTCAGCCCAGAAATATTGAGCTTCAGATGTGTTGTTAACGTTGAGTAAAAAAGTTGCTCGCAGCTGTTCTAGGAACACATTCTGAAATCGCGTATATCTTTGCTTCTACACATAGCAATGTATTGTGCTTTGCTTTACACACTATTCTACCGTCAAGAGGAGAGAATTCATCAAGTTTAATAAGCACAAACACTGTATAAGTCGAATTTCAGCATTTTTGTGTGACCGGGAAAACCACAGTCACAAGCCGAGCTGCAGTTCCATAGAAATTTCAGTTTTACCGCTGAACTAAAAATGGGTAGAAAGTACTTTTTCTCCCTTCCTGTTAATGCCACAGACTTCCCCTTTACAGTGCACACTTTGTCTAATCCTCCCCGCTTCAGCCCAGAAATATTGAGCTTCAGATGTGATGTTAACTTTGAGTAAAAAAGTTGCTCGCAGCTGTTCTAGGAACACATTCTGAAATCGCGTATATCTTTGCTTCTACACATAGCAATGTATTGTGCTTTGCTTTACACACTATTCTACCGTCAAGAGGAGAGAATTCATCAAGTTTAATAAGCACAAACACTGTATAAGTCGAATTTCAGCATTTTTGTGTGACCGGGAAAACCACAGTCACAAGCCGAGCTGCAGTTCCATAGAAATTTCAGTTTTACCGCTGAACTAAAAATGGGTAGAAAGTACTTTTTCTCCCTTCCTGTTAATGCCACAGACTTCCCCTTTACAGTGCACACTTTGTCTAATCCTCCCCGCTTCAGCCCAGAAATATTGAGCTTCAGATGTGTTGTTAACGTTGAGTAAAAAAGTTGCTCGCAGCTGTTCTAGGAACACATTCTGAAATCGTGTATATCTTTGCTTCTACACATAGCAATGTATTGTGCTTTGCTTTACACACTATTCTACCGTCAAGAGGAGAGAATTCATCAAGTTTAATAAGCACAAACACTGTATAAGTCGAATTTCAGCATTTTTGTGTGACCGGGAAAACCACAGTCACAAGCCGAGCTGCAGTTCCATAGAAATTTCAGTTTTACCGCTGAACTAAAAATGGGTAGAAAGTACTTTTTCTCCCTTCCTGTTAATGCCACAGACTTCCCCTTTACAGTGCACACTTTGTCTAATCCTCCCCGCTTCAGCCCAGAAATATTGAGCTTCAGATGTGTTGTTAACGTTGAGTAAAAAAGTTGCTCGCAGCTGTTCTAGGAACACATTCTGAAATCGCGTATATCTTTGCTTCTACACATAGCAATGTATTGTGCTTTGCTTTACACACTATTCTACCGTCAAGAGGAGAGAATTCATCAAGTTTAATAAGCACAAACACTGTATAAGTCGAATTTCAGCATTTTTGTGTGACCGGGAAAACCACAGTCACAAGCCGAGCTGCAGTTCCATAGAAATTTCAGTTTTACCGCTGAACTAAAAATGGGTAGAAAGTACTTTTTCTCCCTTCCTGTTAATGCCACAGACTTCCCCTTTACAGTGCACACTTTGTCTAATCCTCCCCGCTTCAGCCCAGAAATATTGAGCTTCAGATGTGATGTTAACGTTGAGTAAAAAAGTTGCTCGCAGCTGTTCTAGGAACACATTCTGAAATCGCGTATATCTTTGCTTCTACACATAGCAATGTATTGTGCTTTGCTTTACACACTATTCTACCGTCAAGAGGAGAGAATTCATCAAGTTTAATAAGCACAAACACTGTATAAGTCGAATTTCAGCATTTTTGTGTGACCGGGAAAACCACAGTCACAAGTCGAGCTGCAGTTCCATAGAAATTTCAGTTTTACCGCTGAACTAAAAATGGGTAGAAAGTACTTTTTCTCCCTTCCTGTTAATGCCACAGACTTCCCCTTTACAGTGCACACTTTGTCTAATCCTCCCCGCTTCAGCCCAGAAATATTGAGCTTCAGATGTGATGTTAACTTTGAGTAAAAAAGTTGCTCGCAGCTGTTCTAGGAACACATTCTGAAATGGCGTATATCTTTGCTTCTACACATAGCAATGTATTGTGCTTTGCTTTACACACTATTCTACCGTAAAGAGGAGAGAATTCATCAAGTTTAATAAGCACAAACACTGTATAAGTCGAATTTCAGCATTTTTGTGTGACCGGGAAAACCACAGTCACAAGCCGAGCTGCAGTTCCATAGAAATTTCAGTTTTACCGCTGAACTAAAAATGGGTAGAAAGTACTTTTTCTCCCTTCCTGTTAATGCCACAGACTTCCCCTTTACAGTGCACACTTTGTCTAATCCTCCCCGCTTCAGCCCAGAAATATTAAGCTTCAGATGTGTTGTTAACGTTGAGTAAAAAAGTTGCTCGCAGCTGTTCTAGGAACACATTCTGAAATCGCGTATATCTTTGCTTCTACACATAGCAATGTATTGTGCTTTGCTTTACACACTATTCTCCCGTCAAGAGGAGAGAATTCATCAAGTTTAATAAGCACAAACACTGTATATGTCGAATTTCAGCATTTTTGTGTGACCGGGAAAACCACAGTCACAAGCCGAGCTGCAGTTCCATAGAAATTTCAGTTTTACCGCTGAACTAAAAATGGGTAGAAAGTACTTTTTCTCCCTTCCTGTTAATGTCACAGACTTCCCCTTTACAGTGCACACTTTGTCTAATCCTCCCCGCTTCAGCCCAGAAATATTGAGCTTCAGATGTGTTGTTAACGTTGAGTAAAAAAGTTGCTCGCAGCTGTTCTAGGAACACATTCTGAAATCGCGTATATCTTTGCTTCTACACATAGCAATGTATTGTGCTTTGCTTTACACACTATTCTACCGTCAAGAGGAGAGAATTCATCAAATTTAATAAGCACAAACACTGTATAAGTCGAATTTCAGCATTTTTGTGTGACCGGGAAAACCACAGTCACAAGCCGAGCTGCAGTTCCATAGAAATTTCAGTTTTACCGCTGAACTAAAAATGGGTAGAAAGTACTTTTTCTCCCTTCCTGTTAATGCCACAGACTTCCCCTTTACAGTGCACACTTTGTCTAATCTTCCCCGCTTCAGCCCAGAAATATTGAGCTTCAGATGTGTTGTTAACGTTGAGTAAAAAAGTTGCTCGCAGCTGTTCTAGGAACAAATTCTGAAATCGCGTATATCTTTGCTTCTACACATAGCAATGTATTGTGCTTTGCTTTACACACTATTCTACCGTCAAGAGGAGAGAATACATCAAGTTTAATAAGCACAAACACTGTATAAGTCGAATTTCAGCATTTTTGTGTGACCGGGAAAACCACAGTCACAAGCCGAGCTGCAGTTCCATAGAAATTTCAGTTTTACCGCTGAAATAAAAATGGGTAGAAAGTACTTTTTCTCCCTTCCTGTTAATGCCACAGACTTCCCCTTTACAGTGCACACTTTGTCTAATCTTCCCCGCTTCAGCCCAGAAATATTGAGCTTCAGATGTGTTGTTAACGTTGAGTAAAAAAGTTGCTCGCAGCTGTTCTAGGAACACATTCTGAAATCGCGTATATCTTTGCTTCTACACATAGCAATGTATTGTGCTTTGCTTTACACACTATTATACCGTCATGAGGAGAGAATTCATCAAGTTTAATAAGCACAAACACTGTATAAGTCGAATTTCAGCATTTTTGTGTGACCGGGAAAACCACAGTCACAAGCCGAGCTGCAGTTCCATAGAAATTTCAGTTTTACCGCTGAACTAGAAATGGGTAGAAAATACTTTTTCTCCCTTCCTGTTAATGCCACAGACTTCCCCTTTACAGTGCACACTTTGTCTAATCCTCCCCGCTTCAGCCCAGAAATATTAAGCTTCAGATGTGTTGTTAACGTTGAGTAAAAAAATTGCTCGCAGCTGTTCTAGGAACACATTCTGAAATCGCGTATATCTTTGCTTCTACACATAGCAATGTATTGTGCTTTGTTTTACACACTATTCTCCCGTCAAGAGGAGAGAATTCATCAAGTTTAATAAGCACAAACACTGTATAAGTCGAATTTCAGCATTTTTGTGTGACCGGGAAAACCACAGTCACAAGCCGAGCTGCAGTTCCATAGAAATTTCAGTTTTACCGCTGAACTAAAAATGGGTAGAAAGTACTTTTTCTCCCTTCCTGTTAATGCCACAGACTTCCCCTTTACAGTGCACACTTTGTCTAATCTTCCCCGCTTCAGCCCAGAAATATTGAGCTTCAGATGTGTTGTTAACGTTGAGTAAAAAAGTTGCTCGCAGCTGTTCTAGGAACACATTCTGAAATCGCGTATATCTTTGCTTCTACACATAGCAATGTATTGTGCTTTGCTTTACACACTATTCTACCGTCAAGAGGAGAGAATTCATCAAGTTTAATAAGCACAAACACTGTATAAGTCGAATTTCAGCATTTTTGTGTGACCGGGAAAACCACAGTCACAAGCCGAGCTGCAGTTCCATAGAAATTTCAGTTTTACCGCTGAACTAAAAATGGGTAGAAAGTACTTTTTCTCCCTTCCTGTTAATGCCACAGACTTCCCCTTTACAGTGCACACTTTGTCTAATCCTCCCCGCTTCAGCCCAGAAATATTGAGCTTCAGATGTGATGTTAACTTTGAGTAAAAAAGTTGCTCGCAGCTGTTCTAGGAACACATTCTGAAATCGCGTATATCTTTGCTTCTACACATAGCAATGTATTGTGCTTTGCTTTACACACTATTCTACCGTCAAGAGGAGAGAATTCATCAAGTTTAATAAGCACAAACACTGTATAAGTCGAATTTCAGCATTTTTGTGTGACCGGGAAAACCACAGTCACAAGCCGAGCTGCAGTTCCATAGAAATTTCAGTTTTACCGCTGAACTAAAAATGGGTAGAAAGTACTTTTTCTCCCTTCCTGTTAATGCCACAGACTTCCCCTTTACAGTGCACACTTTGTCTAATCCTCCCCGCTTCAGCCCAGAAATATTGAGCTTCAGATGTGATGTTAACTTTGAGTAAAAAAGTTGCTCGCAGCTGTTCTAGGAACACATTCTGAAATCGCGTATATCTTTGCTTCTACACATAGCAATGTATTGTGCTTTGCTTTACACACTATTCTACCGTCAAGAGGAGAGAATTTATCAAGTTTAATAAGCACAAACACTGTATAAGTCGAATTTCAGCATTTTTGTGTGACCGGGAAAACCACAGTCACAAGCCGAGCTGCAGTTCCATAGAAATTTCAGTTTTACCGCTGAACTAAAAATGGGTAGAAAGTACTTTTTCTCCCTTCCTGTTAATGCCACAGACTTCCCCTTTACAGTGCACACTTTGTCTAATCCTCCCCGCTTCAGCCCAGAAATATTAAGCTTCAGATGTGTTGTTAACGTTGAGTAAAAAAGTTGCTCGCAGCTGTTCTAGGAACACATTCTGAAATCGCGTATATCTTTGCTTCTACACATAGCAATGTATTGTGCTTTGCTTTACACACTATTCTCCCGTCAAGAGGAGAGAATTCATCAAGTTTAATAAGCACAAACACTGTATATGTCGAATTTCAGCATTTTTGTGTGACCGGGAAAACCACAGTCACAAGCCGAGCTGCAGTTCCATAGAAATTTCAGTTTTACCGCTGAACTAAAAATGGGTAGAAAGTACTTTTTCTCCCTTCCTGTTAATGCCACAGACTTCCCCTTTACAGTGCACACTTTGTCTAATCCTCCCCGCTTCAGCCCAGAAATATTGAGCTTCAGATGTGTTGTTAACGTTGAGTAAAAAAGTTGCTCGCAGCTGTTCTAGGAACACATTATGAAATCGCGTATATCTTTGCTTCTACACATAGCAATGTATTGTGCTTTGCTTTACACACTATTCTACCGTCAAGAGGAGAGAATTCATCAAATTTAATAAGCACAAACACTGTATAAGTCGAATTTCAGCATTTTTGTGTGACCGGGAAAACCACAGTCACAAGCCGAGCTGCAGTTCCATAGAAATTTCAGTTTTACCGCTGAACTAAAAATGGGTAGAAAGTACTTTTTCTCCCTTCCTGTTAATGCCACAGACTTCCCCTTTACAGTGCACACTTTGTCTAATCTTCCCCGCTTCAGCCCAGAAATATTGAGCTTCAGATGTGTTGTTAACGTTGAGTAAAAAAGTTGCTCGCAGCTGTTCTAGGAACACATTCTGAAATCGCGTATATCTTTGCTTCTACACATAGCAATGTATTGTGCTTTGCTTTACACACTATTCTCCCGTCAAGAGGAGAGAATTCATCAAGTTTAATAAGCACAAACACTGTATAAGTCGAATTTCAGCATTTTTGTGTGACCGGGAAAACCACAGTCACAAGCCGAGCTGCAGTTCCATAGAAATTTCAGTTTTACCGCTGAACTAAAAATGGGTAGAAAGTACTTTTTCTCCCTTCCTGTTAATGCCACAGACTTCCCCTTTACAGTGCACACTTTGTCTAATCCTCCCTGCTTCAGCCCAGAAATATTGAGCTTCAGATGTGTTGTTAACGTTGAGTAAAAAAGTTGCTCGCAGCTGTTCTAGGAACACATTATGAAATCGCGTATATCTTTGCTTCTACACATAGCAATGTATTGTGCTTTGCTTTACACACTATTCTACCGTCAAGAGGAGAGAATTCATCAAGTTTAATAAGCACAAACACTGTATAAGTCGAATTTCAGCATTTTTGTGTGACCGGGAAAACCACAGTCACAAGACGAGCTGCAGTTCCATAGAAATTTCAGTTTTACCGCTGAACTAAAAATGGGTAGAAAGTACTTTTTCTCCCTTCCTGTTAATGCCACAGACTTCCCCTTTACAGTGCACACTTTGTCTAATCTTCCCCGCTTCAGCCCAGAAATATTGAGCTTCAGATGTGTTGTTAACGTTGAGTAAAAAAGTTGCTCGCAGCTGTTCTAGGAACACATTATGAAATCGCGTATATCTTTGCTTCTACACATAGCAATGTATTGTGCTTTGCTTTACACACTATTCTACCGTCAAGAGGAGAGAATTCATCAAGTTTAATAAGCACAAACACTGTATAAGTCGAATTTCAGCATTTTTGTGTGACCGGGAAAACCACAGTCACAAGCCGAGCTGCAGTTCCATAGAAATTTCAGTTTTACCGCTGAACTAAAAATGGGTAGAAAGTACTTTTTCTCCCTTCCTGTTAATGCCACAGACTTCCCCTTTACAGTGCACACTTTGTCTAATCTTCCCCGCTTCAGCCCAGAAATATTGAGCTTCAGATGTGTTGTTAACGTTGAGTAAAAAAGTTGCTCGCAGCTGTTCTAGGAACACATTCTGAAATCGCGTATATCTTTGCTTCTACACATAGCAATGTATTGTGATTTGCTTTACACACTATTCTACCGTCAAGAGGAGAGAATTCATCAAGTTTAATAAGCACAAACACTGTATAAGTCGAATTTCAGCATTTTTGTGTGACCGGGAAAACCACAGTCACAAGCCGAGCTGCAGTTCCATAGAAATTTCAGTTTTACCGCTGAACTAAAAATGGAAAGAAAGTACTTTTTCTCCCTTCCTGTTAATGCCACAGACTTCCCCTTTACAGTGCACACTTTGTCTAATCTTCCCCGCTTCAGCCCAGAAATATTGAGCTTCAGATGTGTTGTTAACGTTGAGTAAAAAAGTAGCTCGCAGATGTTCTAGGAACACATTATGAAATCGCGTATATCTTTGCTTCTACACATAGCAATGTATTGTGCTTTGCTTTACACACTATTCTACCGTCAAGAGGAGAGAATTCATCAAGTTTAATAAGCACAAACACTGTATAAGTCGAATTTCAGCATTTTTGTGTGACCGGGAAAACCACAGTAACAAGCCGAGCTGCAGTTCCATAGAAATTTCAGTTTTACCGCTGAACTAGAAATGGGTAGAAAATACTTTTTTTCCCTTCCTGTTAATGCCACAGACTTCCCCTTTACAGTGCACACTTTGTCTAATCCTCCCCGCTTCAGCCCAGAAATATTAAGCTTCAGATGTGTTGTTAACGTTGAGTAAAAAAGTTGCTCGCAGCTGTTCTAGGAACACATTCTGAAATCGCGTATATCTTTGCTTCTACACATAGCAATGTATTGTGCTTTGTTTTACACACTATTCTCCCGTCAAGAGGAGAGAATTCATCAAGTTTAATAAGCACAAACACTGTATAAGTCGAATTTCAGCATTTTTGTGTGACCGGGAAAACCACAGTCACAAGCCGAGCTGCAGTTCCATAGAAATTTCAGTTTTACCGCTGAACTAAAAATGGAAAGAAAGTACTTTTTCTCCCTTCCTGTTAATGCCACAGACTTCCCCTTTACAGTGCACACTTTGTCTAATCTTCCCCGCTTCAGCCCAGAAATATTGAGCTTCAGATGTGTTGTTAACGTTGAGTAAAAAAGTAGCTCGCAGATGTTCTAGGAACACATTATGAAATCGCGTATATCTTTGCTTCTACACATAGCAATGTATTGTGCTTTGCTTTACACACTATTCTACCGTCAAGAGGAGAGAATTCATCAAGTTTAATAAGCACAAACACTGTATAAGTCGAATTTCAGCATTTTTGTGTGACCGGGAAAACCACAGTAACAAGCCGAGCTGCAGTTCCATAGAAATTTCAGTTTTACCGCTGAACTAGAAATGGGTAGAAAATACTTTTTCTCCCTTCCTGTTAATGCCACAGACTTCCCCTTTACAGTGCACACTTTGTCTAATCCTCCCCGCTTCAGCCCAGAAATATTAAGCTTCAGATGTGTTGTTAACGTTGAGTAAAAAAGTTGCTCGCAGCTGTTCTAGGAACACATTCTGAAATCGCGTATATCTTTGCTTCTACACATAGCAATGTATTGTGCTTTGTTTTACACACTATTCTCCCGTCAAGAGGAGAGAATTCATCAAGTTTAATAAGCACAAACACTGTATAAGTCGAATTTCAGCATTTTTGTGTGACCGGGAAAACCACAGTCACAAGCCGAGCTGCAGTTCCATAGAAATTTCAGTTTTACCGCTGAACTAAAAATGGGTAGAAAGTACTTTTTCTCCCTTCCTGTTAATGCCACAGACTTCCCCTTTACAGTGCACACTTTGTCTAATCTTCCCCGCTTCAGCCCAGAAATATTGAGCTTCAGATGTGTTGTTAACGTTGAGTAAAAAAGTTGCTCGCAGCTGTTCTAGGAACACATTATGAAATCGCGTATATCTTTGCTTCTACACATAGCAATGTATTGTGCTTTGCTTTACACACTATTCTACCGTCAAGAGGAGAGAATTCATCAAGTTTAATAAGCACAAACACTGTATAAGTCGAATTTCAGCATTTTTGTGTGACCGGGAAAACCACAGTCACAAGCCGAGCTGCAGTTCCATAGAAATTTCAGTTTTACCGCTGAACTAGAAATGGGTAGAAAATACTTTTTCTCCCTTCCTGTTAATGCCACAGACTTCCCCTTTACAGTGCACACTTTGTCTAATCCTCCCCGCTTCAGCCCAGAAATATTAAGCTTCAGATGTGTTGTTAACGTTGAGTAAAAAAATTGCTCGCAGCTGTTCTAGGAACACATTCTGAAATCGCGTATATCTTTGCTTCTACACATAGCAATGTATTGTGCTTTGTTTTACACACTATTCTCCCGTCAAGAGGAGAGAATTCATCAAGTTTAATAAGCACAAACACTGTATAAGTCGAATTTCAGCATTTTTGTGTGACCGGGAAAACCACAGTCACAAGCCGAGCTGCAGTTCCATAGAAATTTCAGTTTTACCGCTGAACTAAAAATGGGTAGAAAGTACTTTTTCTCCCTTCCTGTTAATGCCACAGACTTCCCCTTTACAGTGCACACTCTGTCTAATCTTCCCCGCTTCAGCCCAGAAATATTGAGCTTCAGATGTGTTGTTAACGTTGAGTAAAAAAAGTTGCTCGCAGCTGTTCTAGGAACACATTCTGAAATCGCGTATATCTTTGCTTCTACACATAGCAATGTATTGTGCTTTGCTTTACACACTATTCTACCGTCAAGAGGAGAGAATTCATCAAGTTTAATAAGCACAAACACTGTATAAGTCGAATTTCAGCATTTTTGTGTGACCGGGAAAACCACAGTCACAAGCCGAGCTGCAGTTCCATAGAAATTTCAGTTTTACCGCTGAACTAAAAATGTGTAGAAAGTACTTTTTCTCCCTTCCTGTTAATGCCACAGACTTCCCCTTTACAGTGCTCACTTTGTCTAATCTTCCCCGCTTCAGCCCAGAAATATTGAGCTTCAGATGTGTTGTTAACGTTGAGTAAAAAAGTTGCTCGCAGCTGTTCTAGGAACACATTCTGAAATCGCGTATATCTTTGCTTCTACACATAGCAATGTATTGTGCTTTGTTTTACACACTATTCTCCCGTCAAGAGGAGAGAATTCATCAAGTTTAATAAGCACAAACACTGTATAAGTCGAATTTCAGCATTTTTGTGTGACCGGGAAAACCACAGTCACAAGCCGAGCTGCAGTTCCATAGAAATTTCAGTTTTACCGCTGAACTAAAAATGGGTAGAAAGTACTTTTTCTCCCTTCCTGTTAATGCCACAGACTTCCCCTTTACAGTGCACACTTTGTCTAATCTTCCCCGCTTCAGCCCAGAAATATTGAGCTTCAGATGTGTTGTTAACGTTGAGTAAAAAAGTTGCTCGCAGCTGTTCTAGGAACACATTCTGAAATCGCGTATATCTTTGCTTCTACACATAGCAATGTATTGTGCTTTGCTTTACACACTATTCTACCGTCAAGAGGAGAGAATTCATCAAGTTTAATAAGCACAAACACTGTATAAGTCGAATTTCAGCATTTTTGTGTGACCGGGAAAACCACAGTCACAAGCCGAGCTGCAGTTCCATAGAAATTTCAGTTTTACCGCTGAACTAAAAATGGGTAGAAAGTACTTTTTCTCCCTTCCTGTTAATGCCACAGACTTCCCCTTTACAGTGCACACTTTGTCTAATCCTCCCCGCTTCAGCCCAGAAATATTGAGCTTCAGATGTGTTGTTAACGTTGAGTAAAAAAGTTGCTCGCAGCTGTTCTAGGAACACATTATGAAATCGCGTATATCTTTGCTTCTACACATAGCAATGTATTGTGCTTTGCTTTACACACTATTCTACCATCAAGAGGAGAGAATTCATCAAGTTTAATAAGCACAAACACTGTATAAGTCGAATTTCAGCATTTTTGTGTGACCGGGAAAACCACAGTCACAAGCCGAGCTGCAGTTCCATAGAAATTTCAGTTTTACCGCTGAACTAAAAATGGGTAGAAAGTACTTTTTCTCCCTTCCTGTTAATGCCACAGACTTCCCCTTTACAGTGCACACTTTGTCTAATCTTCCCCGCTTCAGCCCAGAAATATTGAGCTTCAGATGTGTTGTTAACGTTGAGTAAAAAAGTTGCTCGCAGCTGTTCTAGGAACACATTCTGAAATCGCGTATATCTTTGCTTCTACACATAGCAATGTATTGTGCTTTGCTTTACACACTATTCTACCGTCAAGAGGAGAGAATTCATCAAGTTTAATAAGCACAAACACTGTATAAGTCGAATTTCAGCATTTTTGTGTGACCGGGAAAACCAGAGTCACAAGCCGAGCTGCAGTTCCATAGAAATTTCAGTTTTACCGCTGAACTAAAAATGGGTAGAAAATACTTTTTCTCCCTTCCTGTTAATGCCACAGACATCCCCTTTACAGTGCACACTTTGTCTAATCCTCCCCGCTTCAGCCCAGAAATATTGAGCTTCAGATGTGTTGTTAACGTTGAGTAAAAAAGTTGCTCGCAGCTGTTCTAGGAACACATTCTGAAATCGCGTATATGCACTGTATATGAGCTGGCGATTTCTAAGTCTGTGGTTCCGAGAGGGGGTAACCAGGCTCACTAATAAAGGTCAAGCCACTTGGCTGCCAGAATGCCCTGCTTCAGCACAGACCAGAAAGGCATTGTGATAAGCGTATCCCCGGTATAGTCAGGGGTTAATGGGAGTCGTCCCCGTCCCCCCAGTATACGGCCAGAACCATGGACCCGGTACTTGTGGTTCGGACCCTCTCCAACCAGCCATAATGTTGTGAGAGTGAAATTATGTCTAAGTCCAGCTTTGGTACATTAGAAGCAACTCTGAAACTTAACCTAAGCGTTTTTCGAAGCTACTTTTTAGCTAACTTCTTATAGGAAGGTCTAGGAGCTCTGAAAATGAACGTGCGCGTCTTTCACTCTTCCCGAGGGACTTAGAAGAATTTTGTGATATTTTTTATTAAAATGGTGTATAAGGGTATATATATAAATATATTTTATGCACTGTATATGAGCTGGCGATTTCTAAGTCTGTGGTTCCAGAGGGGGTGACCAGGCTCACTAATAAAGGTCAAGCCACTTGCCTGCTAGAATGCCCTGCTTCAGCACAGACCAGAAAGGCATTGTGATAAGCGTATCCCCGGTATAGTCAGGGGTTAATGGGAGTCGTCCCCGTCCCCCAAGTATACGGCCAGAACCATGGACCCGGTACTTGTGGTTCGGACTGTCTCCAACCAGCCATAATGTTGTGAGAGTGAAATTATGTCTAAGTCCAGCTTTGGTACATTAGAAGCAACTCTGAAACTTAACCTAAGCGTTTTTCGAAGCTACTTTTTAGCTAACTTCTTATAGGAAGGTCTCGGAGCTCTGAAAATGAACGTGCGCGTCTTTCACTCTTCCCGAGAGACTTAGAAGAATTTTGTGATATTTTTTATTAAAATGGTGTATAAGGGTATATATATAAATATATTTTATGCACTGTATATGAGCTGGCGATTTCTAAGTCTGTGGTTCCGAGAGGGGGTAACCAGGCTCACTAATAAAGGTCAAGCCATTTGGCTGCCAGAATGCCCTGCTTCAGCACAGACCAGAAAGGCATTGTGATAAGCGTATCCCCGGTATAGTCAGGGGTTAATGGGAGTCGTCCCCGTCCCCCCAGTATACGGCCAGAACCATGGACCCAGTACTTGTGGTTCGGACCCTCTCCAACCAGCCATAATGTTGTGAGAGTGAAATGATGTCTAAGTCCAGCTTTGGTACATTAGAAGCAACTCTGAAACTTAACCTAAGCGTTTTTCGAAGCTACTTTTTAGCTAACTTCTTATAGGAAGGTCTAGGAGCTCTGAAAATGAACGTGCGCGTCTTTCACTCTTCCAGAGAGACTTAGAAGAATTTTGTGATATTTTTTATTAAAATGGTGTATAAGGGTATATATATAAATATATTTTATGCACTGTATATGAGCTGGCGATTTCTAAGTCTGTGGTTCCGAGAGGGGGTAACCAGGCTCACTAATAAAGGTCAAGCCACTTGGCTGCCAGAATGCCCTGCTTCAGCACAGACCAGAAAGGCATTGTGATAAGCGTATCCCCGGTATAGTCAGGGGTTAATGGGAGTCGTCCCCGTCCCCCCAGTATACGGCCAGAACCATGGACCCGGTACTTGTGGTGCGGACTGTCTCCAACCAGCCATAATGTTGTGAGAGTGACATTATGTCTAAGTCCAGCTTTGGTACATTAGAAGCAACTCTGAAACTTAACCTAAGCGTTTTTCGAAGCTACTTTTTGGCTAACTTCTAATAGGAAGGTCTAGGAGCTCTGAAAATGAACGTGCGCGTCTTTCACTCTTCCCGAGGGACTTAGAAGAATTTTGTGATATTTTTTATTAAAATGGTGTATAAGGGTATATATATAAATATATTTTATGCACTGTATATGAGCTGGCGATTTCTAAGTCTGTGGTTCCGAGAGGGGGTAACCAGGCTCACTAATAAAGGTCAAGCCACTTGGCTGCCAGAATGCCCTGCTTCAGCACAGACCAGAAAGGCATTGTGATAAGCGTATCCCCGGTATAGTCAGGGGTTAATGGGAGTCGTCCCCGTCCCCCCAGTATACGGCCAGAACCATGGACCCGGTACTTGTTGTTCGGACTGTCTCCAACCAGCCATAATGTTGTGAGAGTGAAATGATGTCTAAGTCCAGCTTTGGTACATTAGAAGCAACTCTGAAACTTAACCTAAGCGTTTTTCGAAGCTACTTTTTAGCTAACTTCTTATAGGAAGGTCTAGGAGCTCTGAAAATGAACGTGCGCGTCTTTCACTCTTCCAGAGAGACTTAGAAGAATTTTGTGATTTTTTTTATTAAAATGGTGTATAAGGGTATATATATAAATATATTTTATGCACTGTATATGAGCTGGCGATTTCTAAGTCTGTGGTTCCGAGAGGGGGTAACCAGGCTCACTAATAAAGGTCAAGCCACTTGGCTGCCAGAATGCCCTGCTTCAGCACAGACCAGAAAGGCATTGTGATAAGCGTATCCCCGGTATAGTCAGGGGTTAATGGGAGTCGTCCCCGTCCCCCCAGTATACGGCCAGAACCATGGACCCGGTACTTGTGGTTCGGACTGTCTCCAACAAGCCATAATGTTGTGAGAGTGAAATGATGTCTAAGTCCAGCTTTGGTACATTAGAAGCAACTCTGAAACTTAACCTAAGCGTTTTTCGAAGCTACTTTTTGGCTAACTTCTTATAGGAAGGTCTAGGAGCTCTGAAAATGAACGTGCGCGTCTATCACTCTTCCAGAGAGACTTAGAAGAATTTTGTGATATTTTTTATTAAAATGGTGTATAAGGGTATATATATAAATATATTTTATGCACTGTATATGAGCTGGCGATTTCTAAGTCTGTGGTTCCGAGAGGGGGTAACCAGGCTCACTAATAAAGGTCAAGCCACTTGGCTGCCAGAATGCCCTGCTTCAGCACAGACCAGAAAGGCATTGTGATAAGCGTATCCCCGGTATAGTCAGGGGTTAATGGGAGTCGTCCCCGTCCCCCCAGTATACGGCCAGAACCATGGACCCAGTACTTGTGGTTCGGACCCTCTACAACCAGCCATAATGTTGTGAGAGTGAAATGATGTCTAAGTCCAGCTTTGGTACATTAGAAGCAACTCTGAAACTTAACCTAAGCGTTTTTCGAAGCTACTTTTTAGCTAACTTCTAATAGGAAGGTCTAGGAGCTCTGAAAATGAACGTGCGCGTCTTTCACTCTTCCCGAGGGACTTAGAAGAATTTTGTGATATTTTTTATTAAAATGGTGTATAAGGGTATATATATAAATATATTTTATGCACTGTATATGAGCTGGCGATTTCTAAGTCTGTGGTTCCGAGAGGGGGTAACCAGGCTCACTAATAAAGGTCAAGCCACTTGGCTGCCAGAATGCCCTGCTTCAGCACAGACCAGAAAGGCATTGTGATAAGCGTATCCCCGGTATAGTCAGGGGTTAATGGGAGTCGTCCCCGTCCCCCCAGTATACGGCCAGAACCATGGACCCGGTACTTGTGGTTCGGACTGTCTCCAACCAGCCATAATTTTGTGAGAGTGAAATTATGTCTAAGTCCAGCTTTGGTACATTAGAAGCAACTCTGAAACTTAACCTAAGCGTTTTTCGAAGCTACTTTTTGGCTAACTTCTTATAGGAAGGTCTAGGAGCTCTGAAAATGAACGTGCGCGTCTTTCACTCTTCCAGAGAGACTTAGAAGAATTTTGTGATATTTTTTATTAAAATGGTGTATAAGGGTATATATATAAATATATTTTATGCACTGTATATGAGCTGGCGATTTCTAAGTCTGTGGTTCCGAGAGGGGGTAACCAGGCTCACTAATAAAGGTCAAGCCACTTGGCTGCCAGAATGCCCTGCTTCAGCACAGACCAGAAAGGCATTGTGATAAGCGTATCCCCGGTATAGTCAGGGGTTAATGGGAGTCGTCCCCGTCCCCCCAGTATACGGCCAGAACCATGGACCCGGTACTTGTGGTTCGGACTGTCTCCAACCAGCCATAATGTTGTGAGAGTGAAATTATGTCTAAGTCCAGCTTTGGTACATTAGAAGCAACTCTGAAACTTAACCTAAGCGTTTTTCGAAGCTACTTTTTAGCTAACTTCTTATAGGAAGGTCTAGGAGCTCTGAAAATAAACGTGCGCGTCTTTCACTCTTCCAGAGAGACTTAGAAGAATTTTGTGATATTTTTTATTAAAATGGTGTATAAGGGTATATATATAAATATATTTTATGCACTGTATATGAGCTGGCGATTTCTAAGTCTGTGGTTCCGAGAGGGGGTAACCAGGCTCACTAATAAAGGTCAAGCCACTTGGCTGCCAGAATGCCCTGCTTCAGCACAAACCAGAAAGGCATTGTGATAAGCGTATCCCCGGTATAGTCAGGGGTTAATGGGAGTCGTCCCCGTCCCCCCAGTATACGGCCAGAACCATGGACCTGGTACTTGTGGTTCGGACTGTCTCCAACCAGCCATAATGTTGTGAGAGTGAAATTATGTCTAAGTCCAGCTTTGGTACATTAGAAGCAACTCTGAAACTTAACCTAAGCGTTTTTCGAAGCTACTTTTTAGCTAACTTCTTATAGGAAGGTCTCGGAGCTCTGAAAATGAACGTGCGCGTCTTTCACTCTTCCCGAGAGACTTAGAAGAATTTTGTGATATTTTTTATTAAAATGGTGTATAAGGGTATATATATAAATATATTTTATGCACTGTATATGAGCTGGCGATTTCTAAGTCTGTGGTTCCGAGAGGGGGTAACCAGGCTCACTAATAAAGGTCAAGCCACTTGGCTGCCAGAATGCCCTGCTTCAGCACAGACCAGAAAGGCATTGTGATAAGCGTATCCCCGGTATAGTCAGGGGTTAATGGGAGTCGTCCCCGTCCCCCCAGTATACGGCCAGAACCATGGACCCAGTACTTGTGGTTCGGACCCTCTCCAACCAGCCATAATGTTGTGAGAGTGAAATGATGTCTAAGTCCAGCTTTGGTACATTAGAAGCAACTCTGAAACTTAACCTAAGCGTTTTTCGAAGCTACTTTTTAGCTAACTTCTTATAGGAAGGTCTAGGAGCTCTGAAAATGAACGTGCGCGTCTTTCACTCTTCCAGAGAGACTTAGAAGAATTTTGTGATATTTTTTATTAAAATGGTGTATAAGGGTATATATATAAATATATTTTATGCACTGTATATGAGCTGGCGATTTCTAAGTCTGTGGTTCCGAGAGGGGGTAACCAGGCTCACTAATAAAGGTCAAGCCACTTGGCTGCCAGAATGCCCTGCTTCAGCACAGACCAGAAAGGCATTGTGATAAGCGTATCCCCGGTATAGTCAGGGGTTAATGGGAGTCGTCCCCGTCCCCCCAGTATACGGCCAGAACCATGGACCCGGTACTTGTGGTGCGGACTGTCTCCAACCAGCCATAATGTTGTGAGAGTGACATTATGTCTAAGTCCAGCTTTGGTACATTAGAAGCAACTCTGAAACTTAACCTAAGCGTTTTTCGAAGCTACTTTTTGGCTAACTTCTAATAGGAAGGTCTAGGAGCTCTGAAAATGAACGTGCGCGTCTTTCACTCTTCCCGAGGGACTTAGAAGAATTTTGTGATATTTTTTATTAAAATGGTGTATAAGGGTATATATATAAATATATTTTATGCACTGTATATGAGCTGGCGATTTCTAAGTCTGTGGTTCCGAGAGGGGGTAACCAGGCTCACTAATAAAGGTCAAGCCACTTGGCTGCCAGAATGCCCTGCTTCAGCACAGACCAGAAAGGCATTGTGATAAGCGTATCCCCGGTATAGTCAGGGGTTAATGGGAGTCGTCCCCGTCCCCCCAGTATACGGCCAGAACCATGGACCCGGTACTTGTGGTTCGGACTGTCTCCAACCAGCCATAATGTTGTGAGAGTGAAATTATGTCTAAGTCCAGCTTTGGTACATTAGAAGCAACTCTGAAACTTAACCTAAGCGTTTTTCGAAGCTACTTTTTAGCTAACTTCTTATAGGAAGGTCTAGGAGCTCTGAAAATGAACGTGCGCGTCTTTCACTCTTCCAGAGAGACTTAGAAGAATTTTGTGATTTTTTTTATTAAAATGGTGTATAAGGGTATATATATAAATATATTTTATGCACTGTATATGAGCTGGCGATTTCTAAGTCTGTGGTTCCGAGAGGGGGTAACCAGGCTCACTAATAAAGGTCAAGCCACTTGGCTGCCAGAATGCCCTGCTTCAGCACAGACCAGAAAGGCATTGTGATAAGCGTATCCCCGGTATAGTCAGGGGTTAATGGGAGTCGTCCCCGTCCCCCCAGTATACGGCCAGAACCATGGACCCGGTACTTGTGGTTCGGACTGTCTCCAACAGGCCATAATGTTGTGAGAGTGAAATTATGTCTAAGTCCAGCTTTGGTACATTAGAAGCAACTCTGAAACTTAACCTAAGCGTTTTTCGAAGCTACTTTTTGGCTAACTTCTTATAGGAAGGTCTAGGAGCTCTGAAAATGAACGTGCGCGTCTTTCACTCTTCCCGAGAGACTTAGAAGAATTTTGTGATATTTTTTTATTAAAATGGTGTATAAGGGTATATATATAAATATATTTTATGCACTGTATATGAGCTGGCGATTTCTAAGTCTGTGGTTCCGAGAGGGGGTAACCAGGCTCACTAATAAAGGTCAAGCCACTTGGCTGCCAGAATGCCCTGCTTCAGCACAGACCAGAAAGGCATTGTGATAAGCGTATCCCCGGTATAGTCAGGGGTTAATGGGAGTCGTCCCCGTCCCCCCAGTATACGGCCAGAACCATGGACCCAGTACTTGTGGTTCGGACCCTCTACAACCAGCCATAATGTTGTGAGAGTGAAATGATGTCTAAGTCCAGCTTTGGTACATTAGAAGCAACTCTGAAACTTAACCTAAGCGTTTTTCGAAGCTACTTTTTAGCTAACTTCTAATAGGAAGGTCTAGGAGCTCTGAAAATGAACGTGCGCGTCTTTCACTCTTCCCGAGGGACTTAGAAGAATTTTGTGATATTTTTTATTAAAATGGTGTATAAGGGTATATATATAAATATATTTTATGCACTGTATATGAGCTGGCGATTTCTAAGTCTGTGGTTCCGAGAGGGGGTAACCAGGCTCACTAATAAAGGTCAAGCCACTTGGCTGCCAGAATGCCCTGCTTCAGCACAGACCAGAAAGGCATTGTGATAAGCGTATCCCCGGTATAGTCAGGGGTTAATGGGAGTCGTCCCCGTCCCCCCAGTATACGGCCAGAACCATGGACCCGGTACTTGTGGTTCGGACTGTCTCCAACCAGCCATAATTTTGTGAGAGTGAAATTATGTCTAAGTCCAGCTTTGGTACATTAGAAGCAACTCTGAAACTTAACCTAAGCGTTTTTCGAAGCTACTTTTTGGCTAACTTCTTATAGGAAGGTCTAGGAGCTCTGAAAATGAACGTGCGCGTCTTTCACTCTTCCAGAGAGACTTAGAAGAATTTTGTGATATTTTTTATTAAAATGGTGTATAAGGGTATATATATAAATATATTTTATGCACTGTATATGAGCTGGCGATTTCTAAGTCTGTGGTTCCGAGAGGGGGTAACCAGGCTCACTAATAAAGGTCAAGCCACTTGGCTGCCAGAATGCCCTGCTTCAGCACAGACCAGAAAGGCATTGTGATAAGCGTATCCCCGGTATAGTCAGGGGTTAATGGGAGTCGTCCCCGTCCCCCCAGTATACGGCCAGAACCATGGACCCGGTACTTGTGGTTCGGACTGTCTCCAACCAGCCATAATGTTGTGAGAGTGAAATTATGTCTAAGTCCAGCTTTGGTACATTAGAAGCAACTCTGAAACTTAACCTAAGCGTTTTTCGAAGCTACTTTTTAGCTAACTTCTTATAGGAAGGTCTAGGAGCTCTGAAAATAAACGTGCGCGTCTTTCACTCTTCCAGAGAGACTTAGAAGAATTTTGTGATATTTTTTATTAAAATGGTGTATAAGGGTATATATATAAATATATTTTATGCACTGTATATGAGCTGGCGAATTCTAAGTCTGTGGTTCCGAGAGGGGGTAACCAGGCTCACTAATAAAGGTCAAGCCACTTGGCTGCCAGAATGCCCTGCTTCAGCACAAACCAGAAAGGCATTGTGATAAGCGTATCCCCGGTATAGTCAGGGGTTAATGGGAGTCGTCCCCGTCCCCCCAGTATACGGCCAGAACCATGGACCTGGTACTTGTGGTTCGGACTGTCTCCAACCAGCCATAATGTTGTGAGAGTGAAATTATGTCTAAGTCCAGCTTTGGTACATTAGAAGCAACTCTGAAACTTAACCTAAGCGTTTTTCGAAGCTACTTTTTAGCTAACTTCTTATAGGAAGGTCTCGGAGCTCTGAAAATGAACGTGCGCGTCTTTCACTCTTCCCGAGAGACTTAGAAGAATTTTGTGATATTTTTTTATTAAAATGGTGTATAAGGGTATATATATAAATATATTTTATGCACTGTATATGAGCTGGCGATTTCTAAGTCTCTGGTTCCGAGAGGGGGTAACCAGGCTCACTAATAAAGGTCAAGCCACTTGGCTGCCAGAATGCCCTGCTTCAGCACAGACCAGAAAGGCATTGTGATAAGCGTATCCCCGGTATAGTCAGGGGTTAATGGGAGTCGTCCCCGTCCCCCCAGTATACGGCCAGAACCATGGACCCAGTACTTGTGGTTCGGACCCTCTCCAACCAGCCATAATGTTGTGAGAGTGAAATGATGTCTAAGTCCAGCTTTGGTACATTAGAAGCAACTCTGAAACTTAACCTAAGCGTTTTTCGAAGCTACTTTTTGGCTAACTTCTTATAGGAAGGTCTAGGAGCTCTGAAAATGAACGTGCGCGTCTTTCACTCTTCCAGAGAGACTTAGAAGAATTTTGTGATATTTT
Source organism: Ascaphus truei (assembly GCF_040206685.1). Lineage (NCBI taxonomy): Eukaryota > Metazoa > Chordata > Amphibia > Anura > Ascaphidae > Ascaphus > Ascaphus truei. The sequence continues at coordinate 873,565 of NW_027454355.1, forward strand.
TTATTAAAATGGTGTATAAGGGTATATATATAAATATATTTTATGCACTGTATATGAGCTGGCGATTTCTAAGTCTGTGGTTCCGAGAGGGGGTAACCAGGCTCACTAATAAAGGTCAAGCCACTTGGCTGCCAGAATGCCCTGCTTCAGCACAGACCAGAAAGGCATTGTGATAAGCGTATCCCCGGTATAGTCAGGGGTTAATGGGAGTCGTCCCCGTCCCCCCAGTATACGGCCAGAACCATGGACCCAGTACTTGTGGTTCGGACCCTCTCCAACCAGCCATAATGTTGTGAGAGTGAAATGATGTCTAAGTCCAGCTTTGGTACATTAGAAGCAACTCTGAAACTTAACCTAAGCGTTTTTCGAAGCTACTTTTTAGCTAACTTCTTATAGGAAGGTCTAGGAGCTCTGAAAATGAACGTGCGCGTCTTTCACTCTTCCAGAGAGACTTAGAAGAATTTTGTGATATTTTTTATTAAAATGGTGTATAAGGGTATATATATAAATATATTTTATGCACTGTATATGAGCTGGCGATTTCTAAGTCTGTGGTTCCGAGAGGGGGTAACCAGGCTCACTAATAAAGGTCAAGCCACTTGGCTGCCAGAATGCCCTGCTTCAGCACAGACCAGAAAGGCATTGTGATAAGCGTATCCCCGGTATAGTCAGGGGTTAATGGGAGTCGTCCCCGTCCCCCCAGTATACGGCCAGAACCATGGACCCGGTACTTGTGGTGCGGACTGTCTCCAACCAGCCATAATGTTGTGAGAGTGACATTATGTCTAAGTCCAGCTTTGGTACATTAGAAGCAACTCTGAAACTTAACCTAAGCGTTTTTCGAAGCTACTTTTTGGCTAACTTCTAATAGGAAGGTCTAGGAGCTCTGAAAATGAACGTGCGCGTCTTTCACTCTTCCCGAGGGACTTAGAAGAATTTTGTGATATTTTTTATTAAAATGGTGTATAAGGGTATATATATAAATATATTTTATGCACTGTATATGAGCTGGCGATTTCTAAGTCTGTGGTTCCGAGAGGGGGTAACCAGGCTCACTAATAAAGGTCAAGCCACTTGGCTGCCAGAATGCCCTGCTTCAGCACAGACCAGAAAGGCATTGTGATAAGCGTATCCCCGGTATAGTCAGGGGTTAATGGGAGTCGTCCCCGTCCCCCCAGTATACGGCCAGAACCATGGACCCGGTACTTGTGGTTCGGACTGTCTCCAACCAGCCATAATGTTGTGAGAGTGAAATTATGTCTAAGTCCAGCTTTGGTACATTAGAAGCAACTCTGAAACTTAACCTAAGCGTTTTTCGAAGCTACTTTTTAGCTAACTTCTTATAGGAAGGTCTAGGAGCTCTGAAAATGAACGTGCGCGTCTTTCACTCTTCCAGAGAGACTTAGAAGAATTTTGTGATATTTTTTATTAAAATGGTGTATAAGGGTATATATATAAATATATTTTATGCACTGTATATGAGCTGGCGATTTCTAAGTCTGTGGTTCCGAGAGGGGGTAACCAGGCTCACTAATAAAGGTCAAGCCACTTGGCTGCCAGAATGCCCTGCTTCAGCACAGACCAGAAAGGCATTGTGATAAGCGTATCCCCGGTATAGTCAGGGGTTAATGGGAGTCGTCCCCGTCCCCCCAGTATACGGCCAGAACCATGGACCCGGTACTTGTGGTTCGGACTGTCTCCAACAGGCCATAATGTTGTGAGAGTGAAATTATGTCTAAGTCCAGCTTTGGTACATTAGAAGCAACTCTGAAACTTAACCTAAGCGTTTTTCGAAGCTACTTTTTGGCTAACTTCTTATAGGAAGGTCTAGGAGCTCTGAAAATGAACGTGCGCGTCTTTCACTCTTCCCGAGAGACTTAGAAGAATTTTGTGATATTTTTTTATTAAAATGGTGTATAAGGGTATATATATAAATATATTTTATGCACTGTATATGAGCTGGCGATTTCTAAGTCTGTGGTTCCGAGAGGGGGTAACCAGGCTCACTAATAAAGGTCAAGCCACTTGGCTGCCAGAATGCCCTGCTTCAGCACAGACCAGAAAGGCATTGTGATAAGCGTATCCCCGGTATAGTCAGGGGTTAATGGGAGTCGTCCCCGTCCCCCCAGTATACGGCCAGAACCATGGACCCAGTACTTGTGGTTCGGACCCTCTACAACCAGCCATAATGTTGTGAGAGTGAAATGATGTCTAAGTCCAGCTTTGGTACATTAGAAGCAACTCTGAAACTTAACCTAAGCGTTTTTCGAAGCTACTTTTTAGCTAACTTCTAATAGGAAGGTCTAGGAGCTCTGAAAATGAACGTGCGCGTCTTTCACTCTTCCCGAGGGACTTAGAAGAATTTTGTGATATTTTTTATTAAAATGGTGTATAAGGGTATATATATAAATATATTTTATGCACTGTATATGAGCTGGCGATTTCTAAGTCTGTGGTTCCGAGAGGGGGTAACCAGGCTCACTAATAAAGGTCAAGCCACTTGGCTGCCAGAATGCCCTGCTTCAGCACAGACCAGAAAGGCATTGTGATAAGCGTATCCCCGGTATAGTCAGGGGTTAATGGGAGTCGTCCCCGTCCCCCCAGTATACGGCCAGAACCATGGACCCGGTACTTGTGGTTCGGACTGTCTCCAACCAGCCATAATTTTGTGAGAGTGAAATTATGTCTAAGTCCAGCTTTGGTACATTAGAAGCAACTCTGAAACTTAACCTAAGCGTTTTTCGAAGCTACTTTTTGGCTAACTTCTTATAGGAAGGTCTAGGAGCTCTGAAAATGAACGTGCGCGTCTTTCACTCTTCCAGAGAGACTTAGAAGAATTTTGTGATATTTTTTATTAAAATGGTGTATAAGGGTATATATATAAATATATTTTATGCACTGTATATGAGCTGGCGATTTCTAAGTCTGTGGTTCCGAGAGGGGGTAACCAGGCTCACTAATAAAGGTCAAGCCACTTGGCTGCCAGAATGCCCTGCTTCAGCACAGACCAGAAAGGCATTGTGATAAGCGTATCCCCGGTATAGTCAGGGGTTAATGGGAGTCGTCCCCGTCCCCCCAGTATACGGCCAGAACCATGGACCCGGTACTTGTGGTTCGGACTGTCTCCAACCAGCCATAATGTTGTGAGAGTGAAATTATGTCTAAGTCCAGCTTTGGTACATTAGAAGCAACTCTGAAACTTAACCTAAGCGTTTTTCGAAGCTACTTTTTAGCTAACTTCTTATAGGAAGGTCTAGGAGCTCTGAAAATAAACGTGCGCGTCTTTCACTCTTCCAGAGAGACTTAGAAGAATTTTGTGATATTTTTTATTAAAATGGTGTATAAGGGTATATATATAAATATATTTTATGCACTGTATATGAGCTGGCGATTTCTAAGTCTGTGGTTCCGAGAGGGGGTAACCAGGCTCACTAATAAAGGTCAAGCCACTTGGCTGCCAGAATGCCCTGCTTCAGCACAAACCAGAAAGGCATTGTGATAAGCGTATCCCCGGTATAGTCAGGGGTTAATGGGAGTCGTCCCCGTCCCCCCAGTATACGGCCAGAACCATGGACCTGGTACTTGTGGTTCGGACTGTCTCCAACCAGCCATAATGTTGTGAGAGTGAAATTATGTCTAAGTCCAGCTTTGGTACATTAGAAGCAACTCTGAAACTTAACCTAAGCGTTTTTCGAAGCTACTTTTTAGCTAACTTCTTATAGGAAGGTCTCGGAGCTCTGAAAATGAACGTGCGCGTCTTTCACTCTTCCCGAGAGACTTAGAAGAATTTTGTGATATTTTTTTATTAAAATGGTGTATAAGGGTATATATATAAATATATTTTATGCACTGTATATGAGCTGGCGATTTCTAAGTCTCTGGTTCCGAGAGGGGGTAACCAGGCTCACTAATAAAGGTCAAGCCACTTGGCTGCCAGAATGCCCTGCTTCAGCACAGACCAGAAAGGCATTGTGATAAGCGTATCCCCGGTATAGTCAGGGGTTAATGGGAGTCGTCCCCGTCCCCCCAGTATACGGCCAGAACCATGGACCCAGTACTTGTGGTTCGGACCCTCTCCAACCAGCCATAATGTTGTGAGAGTGAAATGATGTCTAAGTCCAGCTTTGGTACATTAGAAGCAACTCTGAAACTTAACCTAAGCGTTTTTCGAAGCTACTTTTTGGCTAACTTCTTATAGGAAGGTCTAGGAGCTCTGAAAATGAACGTGCGCGTCTTTCACTCTTCCAGAGAGACTTAGAAGAATTTTGTGATATTTTTTATTAAAATGGTGTATAAGGGTATATATATAAATATATTTTATGCACTGTATATGAGCTGGCGATTTCTAAGTCTGTGGTTCCGAGAGGGGGTAACCAGGCTCACTAATAAAGGTCAAGCCACTTGGCTGCCAGAATGCCCTGCTTCAGCACAGACCAGAAAGGCATTGTGATAAGCGTATCCCCGGTATAGTCAGGGGTTAATGGGAGTCGTCCCCGTCCCCCCAGTATACGGCCAGAACCATGGACCCGGTACTTGTGGTGCGGACTGTCTCCAACCAGCCATAATGTTGTGAGAGTGACATTATGTCTAAGTCCAGCTTTGGTACATTAGAAGCAACTCTGAAACTTAACCTAAGCGTTTTTCGAAGCTACTTTTTGGCTAACTTCTTATAGGAAGGTCTAGGAGCTCTGAAAATGAACGTGCGCGTCTTTCACTCTTCCAGAGAGACTTAGAAGAATTTTGTGATATTTTTTATTAAAATGGTGTATAAGGGTATATATATAAATATATTTTATGCACTGTATATGAGCTGGCGATTTCTAAGTCTGTGGTTCCGAGAGGGGGTAACCAGGCTCACTAATAAAGGTCAAGCCACTTGGCTGCCAGAATGCCCTGCTTCAGCACAGACCAGAAAGGCATTGTGATAAGCGTATCCCCGGTATAGTCAGGGGTTAATGGGAGTCGTCCCCGTCCCCCCAGTATACGGCCAGAACCATGGACCCGGTACTTGTGGTTCGGACTGTCTCCAACCAGCCATAATGTTGTGAGAGTGAAATTATGTCTAAGTCCAGCTTTGGTACATTAGAAGCAACTCTGAAACTTAACCTAAGCGTTTTTCGAAGCTACTTTTTAGCTAACTTCTTATAGGAAGGTCTCGGAGCTCTGAAAATGAACGTGCGCGTCTTTCACTCTTCCCGAGAGACTTAGAAGAATTTTGTGATATTTTTTATTAAAATGGTGTATAAGGGTATATATATAAATATATTTTATGCACTGTATATGAGCTGGCGATTTCTAAGTCTGTGGTTCCGAGAGGGGGTAACCAGGCTCACTAATAAAGGTCAAGCCACTTGGCTGCCAGAATGCCCTGCTTCAGCACAGACCAGAAAGGCATTGTGATAAGCGTATCCCCGGTATAGTCAGGGGTTAATGGGAGTCGTCCCCGTCCCCCCAGTATACGGCCAGAACCATGGACCCGGTACTTGTGGTGCGGACTGTCTCCAACCAGCCATAATGTTGTGAGAGTGACATTATGTCTAAGTCCAGCTTTGGTACATTAGAAGCAACTCTGAAACTTAACCTAAGCGTTTTTCGAAGCTACTTTTTGGCTAACTTCTTATAGGAAGGTCTAGGAGCTCTGAAAATGAACGTGCGCGTCTTTCACTCTTCCAGAGAGACTTAGAAGAATTTTGTGATATTTTTTATTAAAATGGTGTATAAGGGTATATATATAAATATATTTTATGCACTGTATATGAGCTGGCGATTTCTAAGTCTGTGGTTCCGAGAGGGGGTAACCAGGCTCACTAATAAAGGTCAAGCCACTTGGCTGCCAGAATGCCCTGCTTCAGCACAGACCAGAAAGGCATTGTGATAAGCGTATCCCCGGTATAGTCAGGGGTTAATGGGAGTCGTCCCCGTCCCCCCAGTATACGGCCAGAACCATGGACCCGGTACTTGTGGTTCGGACTGTCTCCAACCAGCCATAATGTTGTGAGAGTGAAATTATGTCTAAGTCCAGCTTTGGTACATTAGAAGCAACTCTGAAACTTAACCTAAGCGTTTTTCGAAGCTACTTTTTAGCTAACTTCTTATAGGAAGGTCTCGGAGCTCTGAAAATGAACGTGCGCGTCTTTCACTCTTCCCGAGAGACTTAGAAGAATTTTGTGATATTTTTTATTAAAATGGTGTATAAGGGTATATATATAAATATATTTTATGCACTGTATATGAGCTGGCGATTTCTAAGTCTGTGGTTCCGAGAGGGGGTAACCAGGCTCACTAATAAAGGTCAAGCCACTTGGCTGCCAGAATGCCCTGCTTCAGCACAGACCAGAAAGGCATTGTGATAAGCGTATCCCCGGTATAGTCAGGGGTTAATGGGAGTCGTCCCCGTCCCCCCAGTATACGGCCAGAACCATGGACCCAGTACTTGTGGTTCGGACCCTCTCCAACCAGCCATAATGTTGTGAGAGTGAAATGATGTCTAAGTCCAGCTTTGGTACATTAGAAGCAACTCTGAAACTTAACCTAAGCGTTTTTCGAAGCTACTTTTTGGCTAACTTCTTATAGGAAGGTCTAGGAGCTCTGAAAATGAACGTGCGCGTCTTTCACTCTTCCCGAGAGACTTAGAAGAATTTTGTGATATTTTTTATTAAAATGGTGTATAAGGGTATATATATAAATATATTTTATGCACTGTATATGAGCTGGCGATTTCTAAGTCTGTGGTTCCGAGAGGGGGTAACCAGGCTCACTAATAAAGGTCAAGCCACTTGGCTGCCAGAATGCCCTGCTTCAGCACAGACCAGAAAGGCATTGTGATAAGCGTATCCCCGGTATAGTCAGGGGTTAATGGGAGTCGTCCCCGTCCCCCCAGTATACGGCCAGAACCATGGACCCGGTACTTGTGGTTCGGACTGTCTCCAACCAGCCATAATGTTGTGAGAGTGAAATTATGTCTAAGTCCAGCTTTGGTACATTAGAAGCAACTCTGAAACTTAACCTAAGCGTTTTTCGAAGCTACTTTTTAGCTAACTTCTTATAGGAAGGTCTCGGAGCTCTGAAAATGAACGTGCGCGTCTTTCACTCTTCCCGAGAGACTTAGAAGAATTTTGTGATATTTTTTATTAAAATGGTGTATAAGGGTATATATATAAATATATTTTATGCACTGTATATGAGCTGGCGATTTCTAAGTCTGTGGTTCCGAGAGGGGGTAACCAGGCTCACTAATAAAGGTCAAGCCACTTGGCTGCCAGAATGCCCTGCTTCAGCACAGACCAGAAAGGCATTGTGATAAGCGTATCCCCGGTATAGTCAGGGGTTAATGGGAGTCGTCCCCGTCCCCCCAGTATACGGCCAGAACCATGGACCCGGTACTTGTGGTGCGGACTGTCTCCAACCAGCCATAATGTTGTGAGAGTGACATTATGTCTAAGTCCAGCTTTGGTACATTAGAAGCAACTCTGAAACTTAACCTAAGCGTTTTTCGAAGCTACTTTTTGGCTAACTTCTTATAGGAAGGTCTAGGAGCTCTGAAAATGAACGTGCGCGTCTTTCACTCTTCCAGAGAGACTTAGAAGAATTTTGTGATATTTTTTATTAAAATGGTGTATAAGGGTATATATATAAATATATTTTATGCACTGTATATGAGCTGGCGATTTCTAAGTCTGTGGTTCCGAGAGGGGGTAACCAGGCTCACTAATAAAGGTCAAGCCACTTGGCTGCCAGAATGCCCTGCTTCAGCACAGACCAGAAAGGCATTGTGATAAGCGTATCCCCGGTATAGTCAGGGGTTAATGGGAGTCGTCCCCGTCCCCCCAGTATACGGCCAGAACCATGGACCCGGTACTTGTGGTTCGGACTGTCTCCAACCAGCCATAATGTTGTGAGAGTGAAATTATGTCTAAGTCCAGCTTTGGTACATTAGAAGCAACTCTGAAACTTAACCTAAGCGTTTTTCGAAGCTACTTTTTAGCTAACTTCTTATAGGAAGGTCTCGGAGCTCTGAAAATGAACGTGCGCGTCTTTCACTCTTCCCGAGAGACTTAGAAGAATTTTGTGATATTTTTTATTAAAATGGTGTATAAGGGTATATATATAAATATATTTTATGCACTGTATATGAGCTGGCGATTTCTAAGTCTGTGGTTCCGAGAGGGGGTAACCAGGCTCACTAATAAAGGTCAAGCCACTTGGCTGCCAGAATGCCCTGCTTCAGCACAGACCAGAAAGGCATTGTGATAAGCGTATCCCCGGTATAGTCAGGGGTTAATGGGAGTCGTCCCCGTCCCCCCAGTATACGGCCAGAACCATGGACCCAGTACTTGTGGTTCGGACCCTCTCCAACCAGCCATAATGTTGTGAGAGTGAAATGATGTCTAAGTCCAGCTTTGGTACATTAGAAGCAACTCTGAAACTTAACCTAAGCGTTTTTCGAAGCTACTTTTTGGCTAACTTCTTATAGGAAGGTCTAGGAGCTCTGAAAATGAACGTGCGCGTCTTTCACTCTTCCAGAGAGACTTAGAAGAATTTTGTGATATTTTTTATTAAAATGGTGTATAAGGGTATATATATAAATATAGTTTTTATGCACTGTATATGAGCTGGCGATTTCTAAGTCTGTGGTTCCGAGAGGGGGTAACCAGGCTCACTAATAAAGGTCAAGCCACTTGGCTGCCAGAATGCCCTGCTTCAGCACAGACCAGAAAGGCATTGTGATAAGCGTATCCCCGGTATAGTCAGGGGTTAATGGGAGTCGTCCCCGTCCCCCCAGTATACGGCCAGAACCATGGACCCGGTACTTGTGGTGCGGACTGTCTCCAACCAGCCATAATGTTGTGAGAGTGACATTATGTCTAAGTCCAGCTTTGGTACATTAGAAGCAACTCTGAAACTTAACCTAAGCGTTTTTCGAAGCTACTTTTTGGCTAACTTCTAATAGGAAGGTCTAGGAGCTCTGAAAATGAACGTGCGCGTCTTTCACTCTTCCCGAGGGACTTAGAAGAATTTTGTGATATTTTTTATTAAAATGGTGTATAAGGGTATATATATAAATATATTTTATGCACTGTATATGAGCTGGCGATTTCTAAGTCTGTGGTTCCGAGAGGGGGTAACCAGGCTCACTAATAAAGGTCAAGCCACTTGGCTGCCAGAATGCCCTGCTTCAGCACAGACCAGAAAGGCATTGTGATAAGCGTATCCCCGGTATAGTCAGGGGTTAATGGGAGTCGTCCCCGTCCCCCCAGTATACGGCCAGAACCATGGACCCGGTACTTGTGGTTCGGACTGTCTCCAACCAGCCATAATTTTGTGAGAGTGAAATTATGTCTAAGTCCAGCTTTGGTACATTAGAAGCAACTCTGAAACTTAACCTAAGCGTTTTTCGAAGCTACTTTTTGGCTAACTTCTTATAGGAAGGTCTAGGAGCTCTGAAAATGAACGTGCGCGTCTTTCACTCTTCCAGAGAGACTTAGAAGAATTTTGTGATATTTTTTATTAAAATGGTGTATAAGGGTATATATATAAATATATTTTATGCACTGTATATGAGCTGGCGATTTCTAAGTCTGTGGTTCCGAGAGGGGGTAACCAGGCTCACTAATAAAGGTCAAGCCACTTGGCTGCCAGAATGCCCTGCTTCAGCACAGACCAGAAAGGCATTGTGATAAGCGTATCCCCGGTATAGTCAGGGGTTAATGGGAGTCGTCCCCGTCCCCCCAGTATACGGCCAGAACCATGGACCCGGTACTTGTGGTTCGGACTGTCTCCAACCAGCCATAATGTTGTGAGAGTGAAATTATGTCTAAGTCCAGCTTTGGTACATTAGAAGCAACTCTGAAACTTAACCTAAGCGTTTTTCGAAGCTACTTTTTAGCTAACTTCTTATAGGAAGGTCTAGGAGCTCTGAAAATGAACGTGCGCGTCTTTCACTCTTCCAGAGAGACTTAGAAGAATTTTGTGATATTTATTATTAAAATGGTGTATAAGGGTATATATATAAATATATTTTATGCACTGTATATGAGCTGGCGATTTCTAAGTCTGTGGTTCCGAGAGGGGGTAACCAGGCTCACTAATAAAGGTCAAGCCACTTGGCTGCCAGAATGCCCTGCTTCAGCACAAACCAGAAAGGCATTGTGATAAGCGTATCCCCGGTATAGTCAGGGGTTAATGGGAGTCGTCCCCGTCCCCCCAGTATACGGCCAGAACCATGGACCCGGTACTTGTGGTTCGGACTGTCTCCAACCAGCCATAATGTTGTGAGAGTGAAATTATGTCTAAGTCCAGCTTTGGTACATTAGAAGCAACTCTGAAACTTAACCTAAGCGTTTTTCGAAGCTACTTTTTAGCTAACTTCTTATAGGAAGGTCTAGGAGCTCTGAAAATGAACGTGCGCGTCTTTCACTCTTCCAGAGAGACTTAGAAGAATTTTGTGATATTTTTTATTAAAATGGTGTATAAGGGTATATATATAAATATATTTTATGCACTGTATATGAGCTGGCGATTTCTAAGTCTGTGGTTCCGAGAGGGGGTAACCAGGCTCACTAATAAAGGTCAAGCCACTTGGCTGCCAGAATGCCCTGCTTCAGCACAGACCAGAAAGGCATTGTGATAAGCGTATCCCCGGTATAGTCAGGGGTTAATGGGAGTCGTCCCCGTCCCCCCAGTATACGGCCAGAACCATGGACCCGGTACTTGTGGTTCGGACCCTCTCCAACCAGCCATAATGTTGTGAGAGTGAAATTATGTCTAAGTCCAGCTTTGGTACATTAGAAGCAACTCTGAAACTTAACCTAAGCGTTTTTCGAAGCTACTTTTTAGCTAACTTCTTATAGGAAGGTCTAGGAGCTCTGAAAATGAACGTGCGCGTCTTTCACTCTTCCCGAGAGACTTAGAAGAATTTTGTGATATTTTTTATTAAAATGGTGTATAAGGGTATATATATAAATATATTTTATGCACTGTATATGAGCTGGCGATTTCTAAGTCTGTGGTTCCGAGAGGGGGTAACCAGGCTCACTAATAAAGGTCAAGCCACTTGGCTGCCAGAATGCCCTGCTTCAGCACAGACCAGAAAGGCATTGTGATAAGCGTATCCCCGGTATAGTCAGGGGTTAATGGGAGTCGTCCCCGTCCCCCCAGTATACGGCCAGAACCATGGACCCGGTACTTGTGGTTTGGACTGTCTCCAACCAGCCATAATGTTGTGAGAGTGACATTATGTCTAAGTCCAGCTTTGGTACATTAGAAGCAACTCTGAAACTTAACCTAAGCGTTTTTCGAAGCTACTTTTTGGCTAACTTCTTATAGGAAGGTCTAGGAGCTCTGAAAATGAACGTGCGCGTCTTTCACTCTTCCCGAGAGACTTAGAAGAATTTTGTGATATTTTTTATTAAAATGGTGTATAAGGGTATATATATAAATATATTTTATGCACTGTATATGAGCTGGCGATTTCTAAGTCTGTGGTTCCGAGAGGGGGTAACCAGGCTCACTAATAAAGGTCAAGCCACTTGGCTGCCAGAATGCCCTGCTTCAGCACAGACCAGAAAGGCATTGTGATAAGCGTATCCCCGGTATAGTCAGGGGTTAATGGGAGTCGTCCCCGTCCCCCCAGTATACGGCCAGAACCATGGACCCGGTACTTGTGGTTCGGACTGTCTCCAACCAGCCATAATGTTGTGAGAGTGACATTATGTCTAAGTCCAGCTTTGGTACATTAGAAGCAACTCTGAAACTTAACCTAAGCGTTTTTCGAAGCTACTTTTTGGCTAACTTCTTATAGGAAGGTCTAGGAGCTCTGAAAATGAACGTGCGCGTCTTTCACTCTTCCCGAGGGACTTAGAAGAAATTTGTGATATTTTTTATTAAAATGGTGTATAAGGGTATATATATAAATATATTTTATGCACTGTATATGAGCTGGCGATTTCTAAGTCTGTGGTTCCAGAGGGGGTAACCAGGCTCACTAATAAAGGTCAAGCCACTTGCCTGCTAGAATGCCCTGCTTCAGCACAGACCAGAAAGGCATTGTGATAAGCGTATCCCCGGTATAGTCAGGGGTTAATGGGAGTCGTCCCCGTCCCCCCAGTATACGGCCAGAACCATGGACCCGGTACTTGTGGTGCGGACTGTCTCCAACCAGCCATAATGTTGTGAGAGTGACATTATGTCTAAGTCCAGCTTTGGTACATTAGAAGCAACTCTGAAACTTAACCTAAGCGTTTTTCGAAGCTACTTTTTGGCTAACTTCTAATAGGAAGGTCTAGGAGCTCTGAAAATGAACGTGCGCGTCTTTCACTCTTCCCGAGGGACTTAGAAGAATTTTGTGATATTTTTTATTAAAATGGTGTATAAGGGTATATATATAAATATATTTTATGCACTGTATATGAGCTGGCGATTTCTAAGTCTGTGGTTCCGAGAGGGGGTAACCAGGCTCACTAATAAAGGTCAAGCCACTTGGCTGCCAGAATGCCCTGCTTCAGCACAGACCAGAAAGGCATTGTGATAAGCGTATCCCCGGTATAGTCAGGGGTTAATGGGAGTCGTCCCCGTCCCCCCAGTATACGGCCAGAACCATGGACCCGGTACTTGTGGTTCGGACTGTCTCCAACCAGCCATAATGTTGTGAGAGTGAAATTATGTCTAAGTCCAGCTTTGGTACATTAGAAGCAACTCTGAAACTTAACCTAAGCGTTTTTCGAAGCTACTTTTTAGCTAACTTCTTATAGGAAGGTCTAGGAGCTCTGAAAATGAACGTGCGCGTCTTTCACTCTTCCAGAGAGACTTAGAAGAATTTTGTGATATTTTTTATTAAAATGGTGTATAAGGGTATATATATAAATATATTTTATGCACTGTATATGAGCTGGCGATTTCTAAGTCTGTGGTTCCGAGAGGGGGTAACCAGGCTCACTAATAAAGGTCAAGCCACTTGGCTGCCAGAATGCCCTGCTTCAGCACAGACCAGAAAGGCATTGTGATAAGCGTATCCCCGGTATAGTCAGGGGTTAATGGGAGTCGTCCCCGTCCCCCCAGTATACGGCCAGAACAATGGACCCGGTACTTGTGGTTCGGACTGTCTCCAACCAGCCATAATGTTGTGAGAGTGAAATTATGTCTAAGTCCAGCTTTGGTACATTAGAAGCAACTCTGAAACTTAACCTAAGCGTTTTTCGAAGCTACTTTTTAGCTAACTTCTTATAGGAAGGTCTAGGAGCTCTGAAAATGAACGTGCGCGTCTTTCACTCTTCCAGAGAGACTTAGAAGAATTTTGTGATATTTTTTATTAAAATGGTGTATAAGGGTATATATATAAATATATTTTATGCACTGTATATGAGCTGGCGATTTCTAAGTCTGTGGTTCCGAGAGGGGGTAACCAGGCTCACTAATAAAGGTCAAGCCACTTGGCTGCCAGAATGCCCTGCTTCAGCACAGACCAGAAAGGCATTGTGATAAGCGTATCCCCGGTATAGTCAGGGGTTAATGGGAGTCGTCCCCGTCCCCCCAGTATACGGCCAGAACCATGGACCAAGTACTTGTGGTTCGGACCCTCTCCAACCAGCCATAATGTTGTGAGAGTGAAATGATGTCTAAGTCCAGCTTTGGTACATTAGAAGCAACTCTGAAACTTAACCTAAGCGTTTTTCGAAGCTACTTTTTAGCTAACTTCTAATAGGAAGGTCTAGGAGCTCTGAAAATGAACGTGCGCGTCTTTCACTCTTCCCGAGGGACTTAGAAGAATTTTGTGATATTTTTTATTAAAATGGTGTATAAGGGTATATATATAAATATATTTTATGCACTGTATATGAGCTGGCGATTTCTAAGTCTGTGGTTCCGAGAGGGGGTAACCAGGCTCACTAATAAAGGTCAAGCCACTTGGCTGCCAGAATGCCCTGCTTCAGCACAGACCAGAAAGGCATTGTGATAAGCGTATCCCCGGTATAGTCAGGGGTTAATGGGAGTCGTCCCCGTCCCCCCAGTATACGGCCAGAACCATGGACCCGGTACTTGTGGTTCGGACTGTCTCCAACCAGCCATAATGTTGTGAGAGTGAAATGATGTCTAAGTCCAGCTTTGGTACATTAGAAGCAACTCTGAAACTTAACCTAAGCGTTTTTCGAAGCTACTTTTTAGCTAACTTCTTATAGGAAGGTCTAGGAGCTCTGAAAATGAACGTGCGCGTCTTTCACTCTTCCAGAGAGACTTAGAAGAATTTTGTGATATTTTTTATTAAAATGGTGTATAAGGGTATATATATAAATATATTTTATGCACTGTATATGAGCTGGCGATTTCTAAGTCTGTGGTTCCGAGAGGGGGTAACCAGGCTCACTAATAAAGGTCAAGCCACTTGGCTGCCAGAATGCCCTGCTTCAGCACAGACCAGAAAGGCATTGTGATAAGCGTATCCCCGGTATAGTCAGGGGTTAATGGGAGTCGTCCCCGTCCCCCCAGTATACGGCCAGAACCATGGACCCGGTACTTGTGGTTCGGACTGTCTCCAACCAGCCATAATGTTGTGAGAGTGAAATTATGTCTAAGTCCAGCTTTGGTACATTAGAAGCAACTCTGAAACTTAACCTAAGCGTTTTTCGAAGCTACTTTTTAGCTAACTTCTTATAGGAAGGTCTAGGAGCTCTGAAAATGAACGTGCGCGTCTTTCACTCTTCCCGAGAGACTTAGAAGAATTTTGTGATATTTTTTATTAAAATGGTGTATAAGGGTATATATATAAATATATTTTATGCACTGTATATGAGCTGGCGATTTCTAAGTCTGTGGTTCCGAGAGGGGGTAACCAGGCTCACTAATAAAGGTCAAGCCACTTGGCTGCCAGAATGCCCTGCTTCAGCACAGACCAGAAAGGCATTGTGATAAGCGTATCCCCGGTATAGTCAGGGGTTAATGGGAGTCGTCCCCGTCCCCCCAGTATACGGCCAGAACCATGGACCCGGTACTTGTGGTTCGGACTGTCTCCAACCAGCCATAATGTTGTGAGAGTGACATTATGTCTAAGTCCAGCTTTGGTACATTAGAAGCAACTCTGAAACTTAACCTAAGCGTTTTTCGAAGCTACTTTTTGGCTAACTTCTTATAGGAAGGTCTAGGAGCTCTGAAAATGAACGTGCGCGTCTTTCACTCTTCCCGAGGGACTTAGAAGAAATTTGTGATATTTTTTATTAAAATGGTGTATAAGGGTATATATATAAATATATTTTATGCACTGTATATGAGCTGGCGATTTCTAAGTCTGTGGTTCCAGAGGGGGTAACCAGGCTCACTAATAAAGGTCAAGCCACTTGCCTGCTAGAATGCCCTGCTTCAGCACAGACCAGAAAGGCATTGTGATAAGCGTATCCCCGGTATAGTCAGGGGTTAATGGGAGTCGTCCCCGTCCCCCCAGTATACGGCCAGAACCATGGACCCGGTACTTGTGGTTCGGACTGTCTCCAACCAGCCATAATGTTGTGAGAGTGAAATTATGTCTAAGTCCAGCTTTGGTACATTAGAAGCAACTCTGAAACTTAACCTAAGCGTTTTTCGAAGATACTTTTTGGCTAACTTCTTATAGGAAGGTCTAGGAGCTCTGAAAATGAACGTGCGCGTCTTTCACTCTTTCCGAGGGACTTAGAAGAATTTTGTGATATTTTTTATTAAAATGGTGTATAAGGGTATATATATAAATATATTTTATGCACTGTATATGAGCTGGCGATTTCTAAGTCTGTGGTTCCGAGAGGGGGTAACCAGGCTCACTAATAAAGGTCAAGCCACTTGGCTGCCAGAATGCCCTGCTTCAGCACAGACCAGAAAGGCATTGTGATAAGCGTATCCCCGGTATAGTCAGGGGTTAATGGGAGTCGTCCCCGTCCCCCCAGTATACGGCCAGAACCATGGACCCGGTACTTGTGGTGCGGACTGTCTCCAACCAGCCATAATGTTGTGAGAGTGACATTATGTCTAAGTCCAGCTTTGGTACATTAGAAGCAACTCTGAAACTTAACCTAAGCGTTTTTCGAAGCTACTTTTTGGCTAACTTCTAATAGGAAGGTCTAGGAGCTCTGAAAATGAACGTGCGCGTCTTTCACTCTTCCCGAGGGACTTAGAAGAATTTTGTGATATTTTTTATTAAAATGGTGTATAAGGGTATATATATAAATATATTTTATGCACTGTATATGAGCTGGCGATTTCTAAGTCTGTGGTTCCGAGAGGGGGTAACCAGGCTCACTAATAAAGGTCAAGCCACTTGGCTGCCAGAATGCCCTGCTTCAGCACAGACCAGAAAGGCATTGTGATAAGCGTATCCCCGGTATAGTCAGGGGTTAATGGGAGTCGTCCCCGTCCCCCCAGTATACGGCCAGAACCATGGACCCGGTACTTGTGGTTCGGACTGTCTCCAACCAGCCATAATGTTGTGAGAGTGAAATTATGTCTAAGTCCAGCTTTGGTACATTAGAAGCAACTCTGAAACTTAACCTAAGCGTTTTTCGAAGCTACTTTTTAGCTAACTTCTTATAGGAAGGTCTAGGAGCTCTGAAAATGAACGTGCGCGTCTTTCACTCTTCCAGAGAGACTTAGAAGAATTTTGTGATATTTTTTATTAAAATGGTGTATAAGGGTATATATATAAATATATTTTATGCACTGTATATGAGCTGGCGATTTCTAAGTCTGTGGTTCCGAGAGGGGGTAACCAGGCTCACTAATAAAGGTCAAGCCACTTGGCTGCCAGAATGCCCTGCTTCAGCACAGACCAGAAAGGCATTGTGATAAGCGTATCCCCGGTATAGTCAGGGGTTAATGGGAGTCGTCCCCGTCCCCCCAGTATACGGCCAGAACCATGGACCCGGTACTTGTGGTTCGGACTGTCTCCAACCAGCCATAATGTTGTGAGAGTGAAATTATGTCTAAGTCCAGCTTTGGTACATTAGAAGCAACTCTGAAACTTAACCTAAGCGTTTTTCGAAGCTACTTTTTAGCTAACTTCTTATAGGAAGGTCTAGGAGCTCTGAAAATGAACGTGCGCGTCTTTCACTCTTCCAGAGAGACTTAGAAGAATTTTGTGATATTTTTTATTAAAATGGTGTATAAGGGTATATATATAAATATATTTTATGCACTGTATATGAGCTGGCGATTTCTAAGTCTGTGGTTCCGAGAGGGGGTAACCAGGCTCACTAATAAAGGTCAAGCCACTTGGCTGCCAGAATGCCCTGCTTCAGCACAGACCAGAAAGGCATTGTGATAAGCGTATCCCCGGTATAGTCAGGGGTTAATGGGAGTCGTCCCCGTCCCCCCAGTATACGGCCAGAACCATGGACCAAGTACTTGTGGTTCGGACCCTCTCCAACCAGCCATAATGTTGTGAGAGTGAAATGATGTCTAAGTCCAGCTTTGGTACATTAGAAGCAACTCTGAAACTTAACCTAAGCGTTTTTCGAAGCTACTTTTTAGCTAACTTCTAATAGGAAGGTCTAGGAGCTCTGAAAATGAACGTGCGCGTCTTTCACTCTTCCCGAGGGACTTAGAAGAATTTTGTGATATTTTTTATTAAAATGGTGTATAAGGGTATATATATAAATATATTTTATGCACTGTATATGAGCTGGCGATTTCTAAGTCTGTGGTTCCGAGAGGGGGTAACCAGGCTCACTAATAAAGGTCAAGCCACTTGGCTGCCAGAATGCCCTGCTTCAGCACAGACCAGAAAGGCATTGTGATAAGCGTATCCCCGGTATAGTCAGGGGTTAATGGGAGTCGTCCCCGTCCCCCCAGTATACGGCCAGAACCATGGACCCGGTACTTGTGGTTCGGACTGTCTCCAACCAGCCATAATGTTGTGAGAGTGAAATGATGTCTAAGTCCAGCTTTGGTACATTAGAAGCAACTCTGAAACTTAACCTAAGCGTTTTTCGAAGCTACTTTTTAGCTAACTTCTTATAGGAAGGTCTAGGAGCTCTGAAAATGAACGTGCGCGTCTTTCACTCTTCCAGAGAGACTTAGAAGAATTTTGTGATATTTTTTATTAAAATGGTGTATAAGGGTATATATATAAATATATTTTATGCACTGTATATGAGCTGGCGATTTCTAAGTCTGTGGTTCCGAGAGGGGGTAACCAGGCTCACTAATAAAGGTCAAGCCACTTGGCTGCCAGAATGCCCTGCTTCAGCACAGACCAGAAAGGCATTGTGATAAGCGTATCCCCGGTATAGTCAGGGGTTAATGGGAGTCGTCCCCGTCCCCCCAGTATACGGCCAGAACCATGGACCCGGTACTTGTGGTTCGGACTGTCTCCAACCAGCCATAATGTTGTGAGAGTGAAATTATGTCTAAGTCCAGCTTTGGTACATTAGAAGCAACTCTGAAACTTAACCTAAGCGTTTTTCGAAGCTACTTTTTAGCTAACTTCTTATAGGAAGGTCTAGGAGCTCTGAAAATGAACGTGCGCGTCTTTCACTCTTCCAGAGAGACTTAGAAGAATTTTGTGATATTTTTTATTAAAATGGTGTATAAGGGTATATATATAAATATATTTTATGCACTGTATATGAGCTGGCGATTTCTAAGTCTGTGGTTCCGAGAGGGGGTAACCAGGCTCACTAATAAAGGTCAAGCCACTTGGCTGCCAGAATGCCCTGCTTCAGCACAGACCAGAAAGGCATTGTGATAAGCGTATCCCCGGTATAGTCAGGGGTTAATGGGAGTCGTCCCCGTCCCCCCAGTATACGGCCAGAACCATGGACCCGGTACTTGTGGTTCGGACCCTCTCCAACCAGCCATAATGTTGTGAGAGTGAAATTATGTCTAAGTCCAGCTTTGGTACATTAGAAGCAACTCTGAAACTTAACCTAAGCGTTTTTCGAAGCTACTTTTTAGCTAACTTCTTATAGGAAGGTCTAGGAGCTCTGAAAATGAACGTGCGCGTCTTTCACTCTTCCCGAGAGACTTAGAAGAATTTTGTGATATTTTTTATTAAAATGGTGTATAAGGGTATATATATATAAATATATTTTATGCACTGTATATGAGCTGGCGATTTCTAAGTCTGTGGTTCCGAGAGGGGGTAACCAGGCTCACTAATAAAGGTCAAGCCACTTGGCTGCCAGAATGCCCTGCTTCAGCACAGACCAGAAAGGCATTGTGATAAGCGTATCCCCGGTATAGTCAGGGGTTAATGGGAGTCGTCCCCGTCCCCCCAGTATACGGCCAGAACCATGGACCCGGTACTTGTGGTTCGGACTGTCTCCAACCAGCCATAATGTTGTGAGAGTGACATTATGTCTAAGTCCAGCTTTGGTACATTAGAAGCAACTCTGAAACTTAACCTAAGCGTTTTTCGAAGCTACTTTTTGGCTAACTTCTTATAGGAAGGTCTAGGAGCTCTGAAAATGAACGTGCGCGTCTTTCACTCTTCCCGAGGGACTTAGAAGAAATTTGTGATATTTTTTATTAAAATGGTGTATAAGGGTATATATATAAATATATTTTATGCACTGTATATGAGCTGGCGATTTCTAAGTCTGTGGTTCCAGAGGGGGTAACCAGGCTCACTAATAAAGGTCAAGCCACTTGCCTGCTAGAATGCCCTGCTTCAGCACAGACCAGAAAGGCATTGTGATAAGCGTATCCCCGGTATAGTCAGGGGTTAATGGGAGTCGTCCCCGTCCCCCCAGTATACGGCCAGAACCATGGACCCGGTACTTGTGGTTCGGACTGTCTCCAACCAGCCATAATGTTGTGAGAGTGAAATTATGTCTAAGTCCAGCTTTGGTACATTAGAAGCAACTCTGAAACTTAACCTAAGCGTTTTTCGAAGATACTTTTTGGCTAACTTCTTATAGGAAGGTCTAGGAGCTCTGAAAATGAACGTGCGCGTCTTTCACTCTTTCCGAGGGACTTAGAAGAATTTTGTGATATTTTTTATTAAAATGGTGTATAAGGGTATATATATAAATATATTTTATGCACTGTATATGAGCTGGCGATTTCTAAGTCTGTGGTTCCGAGAGGGGGTAACCAGGCTCACTAATAAAGGTCAAGCCACTTGGCTGCCAGAATGCCCTGCTTCAGCACAGACCAGAAAGGCATTGTGATAAGCGTATCCCCGGTATAGTCAGGGGTTAATGGGAGTCGTCCCCGTCCCCCCAGTATACGGCCAGAACCATGGACCCGGTACTTGTGGTTCGGACTGTCTCCAACCAGCCATAATGTTGTGAGAGTGAAATTATGTCTAAGTCCAGCTTTGGTACATTAGAAGCAACTCTGAAACTTAACCTAAGCGTTTTTCGAAGCTACTTTTTAGCTAACTTCTTATAGGAAGGTCTAGGAGCTCTGAAAATGAACGTGCGCGTCTTTCACTCTTCCAGAGAGACTTAGAAGAATTTTGTGATATTTTTTATTAAAATGGTGTATAAGGGTATATATATAAATATATTTTATGCACTGTATATGAGCTGGCGATTTCTAAGTCTGTGGTTCCGAGAGGGGGTAACCAGGCTCACTAATAAAGGTCAAGCCACTTGGCTGCCAGAATGCCCTGCTTCAGCACAGACCAGAAAGGCATTGTGATAAGCGTATCCCCGGTATAGTCAGGGGTTAATGGGAGTCGTCCCCGTCCCCCCAGTATACGGCCAGAACCATGGACCAAGTACTTGTGGTTCGGACCCTCTCCAACCAGCCATAATGTTGTGAGAGTGAAATGATGTCTAAGTCCAGCTTTGGTACATTAGAAGCAACTCTGAAACTTAACCTAAGCGTTTTTCGAAGCTACTTTTTAGCTAACTTCTAATAGGAAGGTCTAGGAGCTCTGAAAATGAACGTGCGCGTCTTTCACTCTTCCCGAGGGACTTAGAAGAATTTTGTGATATTTTTTATTAAAATGGTGTATAAGGGTATATATATAAATATATTTTATGCACTGTATATGAGCTGGCGATTTCTAAGTCTGTGGTTCCGAGAGGGGGTAACCAGGCTCACTAATAAAGGTCAAGCCACTTGGCTGCCAGAATGCCCTGCTTCAGCACAGACCAGAAAGGCATTGTGATAAGCGTATCCCCGGTATAGTCAGGGGTTAATGGGAGTCGTCCCCGTCCCCCCAGTATACGGCCAGAACCATGGACCCGGTACTTGTGGTTCGGACTGTCTCCAACCAGCCATAATGTTGTGAGAGTGAAATGATGTCTAAGTCCAGCTTTGGTACATTAGAAGCAACTCTGAAACTTAACCTAAGCGTTTTTCGAAGCTACTTTTTAGCTAACTTCTTATAGGAAGGTCTAGGAGCTCTGAAAATGAACGTGCGCGTCTTTCACTCTTCCAGAGAGACTTAGAAGAATTTTGTGATATTTTTTATTAAAATGGTGTATAAGGGTATATATATAAATATATTTTATGCACTGTATATGAGCTGGCGATTTCTAAGTCTGTGGTTCCGAGAGGGGGTAACCAGGCTCACTAATAAAGGTCAAGCCACTTGGCTGCCAGAATGCCCTGCTTCAGCACAGACCAGAAAGGCATTGTGATAAGCGTATCCCCGGTATAGTCAGGGGTTAATGGGAGTCGTCCCCGTCCCCCCAGTATACGGCCAGAACCATGGACCCGGTACTTGTGGTTCGGACTGTCTCCAACCAGCCATAATGTTGTGAGAGTGAAATTATGTCTAAGTCCAGCTTTGGTACATTAGAAGCAACTCTGAAACTTAACCTAAGCGTTTTTCGAAGCTACTTTTTAGCTAACTTCTTATAGGAAGGTCTAGGAGCTCTGAAAATGAACGTGCGCGTCTTTCACTCTTCCAGAGAGACTTAGAAGAATTTTGTGATATTTTTTATTAAAATGGTGTATAAGGGTATATATATAAATATATTTTATGCACTGTATATGAGCTGGCGATTTCTAAGTCTGTGGTTCCGAGAGGGGGTAACCAGGCTCACTAATAAAGGTCAAGCCACTTGGCTGCCAGAATGCCCTGCTTCAGCACAGACCAGAAAGGCATTGTGATAAGCGTATCCCCGGTATAGTCAGGGGTTAATGGGAGTCGTCCCCGTCCCCCCAGTATACGGCCAGAACCATGGACCCGGTACTTGTGGTTCGGACCCTCTCCAACCAGCCATAATGTTGTGAGAGTGAAATTATGTCTAAGTCCAGCTTTGGTACATTAGAAGCAACTCTGAAACTTAACCTAAGCGTTTTTCGAAGCTACTTTTTAGCTAACTTCTTATAGGAAGGTCTAGGAGCTCTGAAAATGAACGTGCGCGTCTTTCACTCTTCCCGAGAGACTTAGAAGAATTTTGTGATATTTTTTATTAAAATGGTGTATAAGGGTATATATATAAATATATTTTATGCACTGTATATGAGCTGGCGATTTCTAAGTCTGTGGTTCCGAGAGGGGGTAACCAGGCTCACTAATAAAGGTCAAGCCACTTGGCTGCCAGAATGCCCTGCTTCAGCACAGACCAGAAAGGCATTGTGATAAGCGTATCCCCGGTATAGTCAGGGGTTAATGGGAGTCGTCCCCGTCCCCCCAGTATACGGCCAGAACCATGGACCCGGTACTTGTGGTTCGGACCCTCTCCAACCAGCCATAATGTTGTGAGAGTGAAATTATGTCTAAGTCCAGCTTTGGTACATTAGAAGCAACTCTGAAACTTAACCTAAGCGTTTTCGAAGCTACTTTTTAGCTAACTTCTTATAGGAAGGTCTAGGAGCTCTGAAAATGAACGTGCGCGTCTTTCACTCTTCCCGAGAGACTTAGAAGAATTTTGTGATATTTTTTATTAAAATGGTGTATAAGGGTATATATATAAATATATTTTATGCACTGTATATGAGCTGGCGATTTCTAAGTCTGTGGTTCCGAGAGGGGGTAACCAGGCTCACTAATAAAGGTCAAGCCACTTGGCTGCCAGAATGCCCTGCTTCAGCACAGACCAGAAAGGCATTGTGATAAGCGTATCCCCGGTATAGTCAGGGGTTAATGGGAGTCGTCCCCGTCCCCCCAGTATACGGCCAGAACCATGGACCCGGTACTTGTGGTTCGGACTGTCTCCAACCAGCCATAATGTTGTGAGAGTGACATTATGTCTAAGTCCAGCTTTGGTACATTAGAAGCAACTCTGAAACTTAACCTAAGCGTTTTTCGAAGCTACTTTTTTGGCTAACTTCTTATAGGAAGGTCTAGGAGCTCTGAAAATGAACGTGCGCGTCTTTCACTCTTCCCGAGGGACTTAGAAGAAATTTGTGATATTTTTTATTAAAATGGTGTATAAGGGTATATATATAAATATATTTTATGCACTGTATATGAGCTGGCGATTTCTAAGTCTGTGGTTCCAGAGGGGGTAACCAGGCTCACTAATAAAGGTCAAGCCACTTGCCTGCTAGAATGCCCTGCTTCAGCACAGACCAGAAAGGCATTGTGATAAGCGTATCCCCGGTATAGTCAGGGGTTAATGGGAGTCGTCCCCGTCCCCCCAGTATACGGCCAGAACCATGGACCCGGTACTTGTGGTTCGGACTGTCTCCAACCAGCCATAATGTTGTGAGAGTGAAATTATGTCTAAGTCCAGCTTTGGTACATTAGAAGCAACTCTGAAACTTAACCTAAGCGTTTTTCGAAGATACTTTTTGGCTAACTTCTTATAGGAAGGTCTAGGAGCTCTGAAAATGAACGTGCGCGTCTTTCACTCTTTCCGAGGGACTTAGAAGAATTTTGTGATATTTTTTATTAAAATGGTGTATAAGGGTATATATATAAATATATTTTATGCACTGTATATGAGCTGGCGATTTCTAAGTCTGTGGTTCCGAGAGGGGGTAACCAGGCTCACTAATAAAGGTCAAGCCACTTGGCTGCCAGAATGCCCTGCTTCAGCACAGACCAGAAAGGCATTGTGATAAGCGTATCCCCGGTATAGTCAGGGGTTAATGGGAGTCGTCCCCGTCCCCCCAGTATACGGCCAGAACCATGGACCCGGTACTTGTGGTGCGGACTGTCTCCAACCAGCCATAATGTTGTGAGAGTGACATTATGTCTAAGTCCAGCTTTGGTACATTAGAAGCAACTCTGAAACTTAACCTAAGCGTTTTTCGAAGCTACTTTTTGGCTAACTTCTAATAGGAAGGTCTAGGAGCTCTGAAAATGAACGTGCGCGTCTTTCACTCTTCCCGAGGGACTTAGAAGAATTTTGTGATATTTTTTATTAAAATGGTGTATAAGGGTATATATATAAATATATTTTATGCACTGTATATGAGCTGGCGATTTCTAAGTCTGTGGTTCCGAGAGGGGGTAACCAGGCTCACTAATAAAGGTCAAGCCACTTGGCTGCCAGAATGCCCTGCTTCAGCACAGACCAGAAAGGCATTGTGATAAGCGTATCCCCGGTATAGTCAGGGGTTAATGGGAGTCGTCCCCGTCCCCCCAGTATACGGCCAGAACCATGGACCCGGGTACTTGTGGTTCGGACTGTCTCCAACCAGCCATAATGTTGTGAGAGTGAAATTATGTCTAAGTCCAGCTTTGGTACATTAGAAGCAACTCTGAAACTTAACCTAAGCGTTTTTCGAAGCTACTTTTTAGCTAACTTCTTATAGGAAGGTCTAGGAGCTCTGAAAATGAACGTGCGCGTCTTTCACTCTTCCAGAGAGACTTAGAAGAATTTTGTGATATTTTTTATTAAAATGGTGTATAAGGGTATATATATAAATATATTTTATGCACTGTATATGAGCTGGCGATTTCTAAGTCTGTGGTTCCGAGAGGGGGTAACCAGGCTCACTAATAAAGGTCAAGCCACTTGGCTGCCAGAATGCCCTGCTTCAGCACAGACCAGAAAGGCATTGTGATAAGCGTATCCCCGGTATAGTCAGGGGTTAATGGGAGTCGTCCCCGTCCCCCCAGTATACGGCCAGAACCATGGACCCGGTACTTGTGGTTCGGACTGTCTCCAACCAGCCATAATGTTGTGAGAGTGAAATTATGTCTAAGTCCAGCTTTGGTACATTAGAAGCAACTCTGAAACTTAACCTAAGCGTTTTTCGAAGCTACTTTTTAGCTAACTTCTTATAGGAAGGTCTAGGAGCTCTGAAAATGAACGTGCGCGTCTTTCACTCTTCCAGAGAGACTTAGAAGAATTTTGTGATATTTTTTATTAAAATGGTGTATAAGGGTATATATATAAATATATTTTATGCACTGTATATGAGCTGGCGATTTCTAAGTCTGTGGTTCCGAGAGGGGGTAACCAGGCTCACTAATAAAGGTCAAGCCACTTGGCTGCCAGAATGCCCTGCTTCAGCACAGACCAGAAAGGCATTGTGATAAGCGTATCCCCGGTATAGTCAGGGGTTAATGGGGAGTCGTCCCCGTCCCCCCAGTATACGGCCAGAACCATGGACCAAGTACTTGTGGTTCGGACCCTCTCCAACCAGCCATAATGTTGTGAGAGTGAAATGATGTCTAAGTCCAGCTTTGGTACATTAGAAGCAACTCTGAAACTTAACCTAAGCGTTTTTCGAAGCTACTTTTTAGCTAACTTCTAATAGGAAGGTCTAGGAGCTCTGAAAATGAACGTGCGCGTCTTTCACTCTTCCCGAGGGACTTAGAAGAATTTTGTGATATTTTTTATTAAAATGGTGTATAAGGGTATATATATAAATATATTTTATGCACTGTATATGAGCTGGCGATTTCTAAGTCTGTGGTTCCGAGAGGGGGTAACCAGGCTCACTAATAAAGGTCAAGCCACTTGGCTGCCAGAATGCCCTGCTTCAGCACAGACCAGAAAGGCATTGTGATAAGCGTATCCCCGGTATAGTCAGGGGTTAATGGGAGTCGTCCCCGTCCCCCCAGTATACGGCCAGAACCATGGACCCGGTACTTGTGGTTCGGACTGTCTCCAACCAGCCATAATGTTGTGAGAGTGAAATGATGTCTAAGTCCAGCTTTGGTACATTAGAAGCAACTCTGAAACTTAACCTAAGCGTTTTTCGAAGCTACTTTTTAGCTAACTTCTTATAGGAAGGTCTAGGAGCTCTGAAAATGAACGTGCGCGTCTTTCACTCTTCCAGAGAGACTTAGAAGAATTTTGTGATATTTTTTATTAAAATGGTGTATAAGGTATATATATAAATATATTTTATGCACTGTATATGAGCTGGCGATTTCTAAGTCTGTGGTTCCGAGAGGGGTAACCAGGCTCACTAATAAAGGTCAAGCCACTTGGCTGCCAGAATGCCCTGCTTCAGCACAGACCAGAAAGGCATTGTGATAAGCGTATCCCCGGTATAGTCAGGGGTTAATGGGAGTCGTCCCCGTCCCCCCAGTATACGGCCAGAACCATGGACCCGGTACTTGTGGTGCGGACTGTCTCCAACCAGCCATAATGTTGTGAGAGTGACATTATGTCTAAGTCCAGCTTTGGTACATTAGAAGCAACTCTGAAACTTAACCTAAGCGTTTTTCGAAG